>NW_026708558.1:0-46484 GCF_902713425.1 Acipenser ruthenus | reverse complement strand
TGACCCTGAGCAAGTCACTGAACCTCCTTGTGCTCCGTCCTTCGGGATGAGACGTAAAACAAACAAGCTCCTATTGGAAGTGACTCTGCAGCAGCAGCAGCAGCAGCAGTTGTTGATGATGCATAGTTCACCCCCCTAGTCTCTGTAAATCGCTTTGGATAAAAGCGTCTGCTAATGACGGATTCACGACAATAGTTTCAAGTAGGGCGGGGGAGAAGGACTCACCTCTGGTCCATAAAAGCATGAAAGGTCCTGGTTTGTCTCCTGGATCCCGTCCTCTCAGAAGGGAGTCCACTGGCTGGGATCTGCAACAAGAGAGGACAGGCTCTACAAGGCTGCAGGGGTGGCAATCAGACTCCTACTGCATAGCAGTGTCACCCATTCCAGGTTTTACCACAAGCTTGATCAGCCCCCAGTGCGTCTAGGCAACAAGCTCAGGTGCATCTTATTATTAAACTCTTAGTGAAACCAGGGAACGGATCAAAGGATCAAACCGCCGTGTGCCGGGAGGCTTCTTTTCCATCCCCGTGCTGGGGCAAACTAATTTCTGTTAAGCAAATAAAAATAAAAAAGGGCAGGACGCAGAGAGAGAGAGAGAGAGAGAGAGAGAGAGGGAGAGAGAGAGAGAGAGAGAGAGAGAGAGGGGGGAGAGAGAGAGAGGGAGAGAGAGAGAGAGAGAGAGAGAGAGAGAGAGAGAGAGAGAGAGAGAGAGAGAGAGAGAGAGGTGCATTGATGGGCCAAAGTGCCACGATGACACTGCAAGACTTAGGCACAGCGCCCTGCTAGCGTGAGAGGGATTGTTACTTCCTCATCGCTCGTTTGACTATCGTTGCAACACCATCGGGGAGGGGAGGGGTTGGGTGGGCGGGGGGTGGGGGGGGGGGGGGGGAGAGGAGCTGCCCCCTCCTTTGTTGCCACAGACACATTTCTGCTTTCTGATAGAACCTGCCGCACTGATCTGCCAGAGTGGCTGGCTGGGGTGTCAGTTTCAAGATCCCAGCAGCCCTTGCTTGCACTCTGCGTTTACCACAGCTTACCCTGGTGTGCCAGGCTTATGAAGAAGCTTCACCGTACCTCGCCACTCTGTACTAATGCGATGTTTCAGCCTAGTGGTGCTATGCAGGTGCCCCTACGCATGTCTCTCGTACCTTCAAGGGTTAAGCAGTGTGCAGCTGGGCCCCCTCGTTGCTTTTTTACGAGTTCTGCCACAGGGGAGCGGGCTGCAAAACAAGACGGGGTGTGCCGCCCTCCCTCCCTCCCTGCCTCTCTCGGAGCTTGCAGAGAGGAGTAAAGCACACCTCCAGTGCACAGGTGAGGCTCTCGCTAGGCTTGCTGATGGGAGCCCCTGGGCCACCTCGCTGCTGGCACTGACTGATGAAAGAGGAAGAGGAAAACGCCCCGCCCCCCCCCCTCGAGCCTCTGCAGGTTTGTTTACCAGCCTGCGCCCATGGCCGGTACGGAGATGAGACAACAGAGCGCAGGGGGCACGGGCACGCGCACACACACACACACACACACACACACACACACACACACACACACACACACCAAGCACAGCACAAACACACACATAAGCACAGCACAATTCACACACAGTACAGCACACACACACAAACACGCGCACACACACACACACACAGAGCACAGCACAATTCACACTACACTCACACAGCACAGCACACAGTACAGTACAGCACACACACACACACACAAGCACAGCACAATTCACACAGCACAGACACAGTACAGCACACACACTGCACACAGTACAGACACAGTACAGCACACACACCTCACTCACACTGCACACACGTCACTCACACTGCACACAGCTCAGCTCACACTGCACACAGCGGAGTCATTGCAATCCAGGGTTGGGTTCATTTCCTTTTTTTCAATTCCCAATTCCAATTCCATTTTCAATTCCTTTGTAAAATCAAATCCCCCAATTCCTTTTTAAGACGCAGGCTTCGTTACGCAAACTGACCTCCGACGTGTCCAACAGCACACGCGTCTTCCTAAACTCCCAGGAAAACCAGGGATGGATCGGACTGCTCTGCAAGGGGAGTCTTACTGCCTAGCCTCGGTTTCTCATAGTGTGTGTGTGTGTGTGTGTGTGTGTGTGTGTGTGTGTGTGTGTGTGTGTGTGTGTGTGTTCTTAGTTGGTATAGTCGGACCAGAACACTTTGAAATTAAGACACCCTCACAACAGGTACCTTAATGGTTAAAGAAATAATAATAATAATAATAATAATAATAATAATAATAATAATAATAATAATAATAATCTGTGTTAAATTAACTGCTCAGAAATGGAATACTGAATATTGTCATAGTTATATATACACACACACACACACAAATATGTCATGATGGATCTAACTTGCTGTAATCCTAACTTGTTGCATCCCAGTTCATATTATACATGAATCTTGCATTGTAACCCTGCGCTGCCCTGTAACACCTGTGTGAGTCGCCTGGGATAAAGACGTCTGGCGAATACATTAATAATAATAATTATATGCTGTAATTTTAATAGGAAAGAGGGCCTAACTTTGCGGAAATATGCTAAATTTTACAGAAACTAAAATAAATGACATTAGACAACACACTAGTCATTTTTTTTATTTCATTATTTTTTAAAACGTACTGCTTAAGAAAATACAGCGCCGCTTCTTAAAATAACTAGTGTTCACCACATAACACACAGACCGACAGCTGAACTACAGTTAAAAAAACAGTTTACACGTTTATTAAATTGATTATGAAAAGTTATACAACTTCAAAGTGTATTCATTATTATTATTATTATTATTATTATTATTATTATTATTATTATTATTATTATTATTGTTATAGTATTGTCAAGAAGTAATTTTCTTGAAACATTTGGTAGAAATGTAACTAAAAAAAGATAAAAACTAAACATTTCGGAAATGCGTGATTCGAATTATTATTTTTAATAATAATAATAATAATAATAATAATAATAATAATAATAATAATAATAATTAAAAATTATAGTGTTCTTGTGTCACGTGTAGTCTTTCAGTTTAAAACGCCCGAAGTCTACACGGAGAACTATAATTAAGCACGAAATGTAATTGTAGGCTATCGAGATCAAGGGCTGTCTATACCCGAGACGACAAATTCTCAAGACAGGTCACCTGTCCCGGAATACCGGTTTAAATAAATTATTAACTAAACAAACAAACAAACAAACACAACTATACCGCCGGCACATGTTTACAGCCGCTAGTTAGCCGTTATCGACCAAAAAAGATGCGTGGAAGGAGAGAGGAGAGAGGAGAGAGTGTAATATAAAACTGAAAATGTAAATAAATGACTGATGTGATTATATACTAGTAACCCCGCACGCACTGTACCGTACGTGACATCAACGACGTCTTACAAATAAATAACGACAGGTCAAGCGAGTCTGCTTTTCATGCATTATTATTATGAATGCATTTAGGTTGTCCTTCTGTGCTGTAGACGTGTGCAGAACTCGATGATGTGAATGAATAACTGGTGCGACCTTTGAAGTCAAACAGCGGTCATATACGGTTCTTACCTGCGCGACGGTGACTCGGGTCTCACCTGTGCAGGGGGGGGGGGCCCGTCAAGTCTACCTGTGCAATCGGCCGACCACTTCCTGGTTATCTGCAGTTATAATCCCGATGTCAAGCTCCGGCGCCCGGCTAAGGGGGTCGAGATCTGTCCGTGCAAAGCGAGCAGAGACAGAGAAAGACACGCTGTCATTCGACCCCAAAGCGTTACTTGGGTTTTATTACAAAGTAACAACGACTGCGGTGCATTTACAGGTATCCTGTATTTGGAAGTATTATTTCCTGGTTTTCTCTCTCTTCTCTCTTTCTCTTTCTGTATCCCTCCAGTCGTCAGCGGAGGAGGAGGGGGGGGGGGAGGGGGGGGAATAATTATATCCAGCTCCTCCTTAAATCGCAACCAGGAAGCGGCTGTCCTACTTATTCCAGAACGCCGATTGGTGGAGCCCGTCGTAAAGGTGGGAGCCTGGAAGCCTGTTTTGCTCTCTGATTGGTCCTTTCGCTGCAGTCGACCGGGAGTTTCGTTGAGCGCTTGCAACAGGTTCCAACGGGATACCCCTCCCTTAAGGAGGGCGACGTTCGTGCGGATTAGCTGGGGTGGGCATTGCAAGGTTGCACAGACCGTTTGACACACCCATTATTTTCCAAAGGGCGGGGGCGAGGCTAGACCAGTTTGGTTTTTAATTACACTTGCCCAACCTTAAAATTATAATGCATTTGACTGGATTTTTCTAAAGCCGAGGGAACACGAAGCCACGACTCTGCGGCTTGGAACTTGGCATACCAGGGGAGACGTAATCAAAAGCCGCGTTTTTGTAGTTATGTTTTTTTTTTCCTGCAGCATTGACAATTGTATATATCAAATATAATAAAAAATAAATAAAAAGTAAATGAGACAATAATTTCAGCCCTTTACAAAACACGCACACAACGTGAAACCATGTGTAGCTTTAATAAATGGACACCTTGGCTCAATACCGCGATGTCTGAAGGGTTAAATAGAAAGGAATGGGCTATCGTTACGTCATATGTAGTCGTGACATCACAAGTTACCATGACAGCAAAAGCCTAGAAGTACCTCCGCTGTTTGTTTGCAAACACGCTTTCTCTTCACTAAAGGCGTGTTAAACACACCGAAACATTGGGAAGCTGGCTCTTTTGAGAAACAACTTTTTTTTGTTCTTCATAAATTGAAAGGTTCTCCTGAATTACTTAAAGTATGAACATTCATTGCATTTCTTTATCTTGAGTTATTGATGTTGTTTTGGTCTAAATAACGTGTTGCGACTCTGCTCCTCGAATCGATAGGTTTATCAGCTCATATCTAAGAGAAAAATAATTACAATATTGCCAAAAACCCGCGTCGAAATTCTGCCCCTTCGCTGTTCTGGGCAGCATGTGTTTATCGTTGTGATGGTCATATCAGATGTCGCCGATAGGGGTCGCTTTCTCCTTTGAGCGTATCTGGAACTTCCAAGAAGCCAAATACGAGCAAGGACGAATTAAAACTGGTTTCTAAATTCAATTAAACCGTTCGTTGCGAGTTCAATTTAATTGCAAGTTATTTCACAGCGCAGTCTTTTGCCAGAGAACAGCTTCATAGCTACGGAAAGCACGGTAAACTGGGGGGGGGGGGAATGATGAAACATTTGTGTTTTTAAACTTTAATTACATTTGACCTGTTCAACCCAGGCGATACTTCATAGTTCAACAGCAGGGGTGGGAATAAGACTCCAGCTGCATAGCGGTTTGATCCATTCCCTAGACCGAGTTTAATCAGACACGCCTGAGCTTGTTACCTAGAGACACACTGTGTCTAATCCAGCTGGAAGTAAAACCTGGAATGGGTGCCACTGCTATGCAATCTTAGATAGCCACATTGAAATGTGCTGACAGCAGAAAGCAAGTCTTAATTAAGCGTGGAAAAGTACCGTGAGCTTAGCCAGGCAGCATCGCAAAAACCGTGTGAGCCGGGAGCTGTGAAACGGGAAGTCATTTAAAGGTCGATGCTGGTGTGAGTGGGTTGCAGAGTGCGATCGCTTATTTCTATTTAAATCTGCTAATGTGCTTGAGCTGTCATTTTCAACCCAGCTAATGATGTCACGATCTACTATCCAATTCTATTTCAATCGCAGCAGTGTGGAGTAGTGGTTAGGGACTCTGGACTCTTGACCGGAGGGTCATGGGTTCAATCCCAGGTGGGGGGGACACTGCTGCTGTACCCTTGAGCAAGGTACTTTACCTAGATTGCTCCAGTAAAAACCCAACTGTATAAATGGGAAATTGTATGTAAAAATAATGTGATATCTTGTAACAATTATAAGCCGCCCTGGATAAGGGCGTCTGCTAATAAATAAATAATTATATATATATAGAGAGAGAGAGACCTTGGCAAAAACCACCTGCTGGCCAATAAATTATACTTGCATTATCTTATTTATCCCCAGCCAGGGTTAACAGGGTTTCTTAATTCCAAATGAGCTCTCAATGACTTAACTAGACCCTTAATTGAGGTGATCATTTGCTTAATTAGACCTTTTTTAAAAAAAATTATTCTCAGCTCTTAAACAACTGCAGAGTTCTAGTTACTTGAAAAAATGTTACAGCGAACTAAAAAAAAATCTGCAACTGTTTAGAGCTGAAAACAATAACAAGAACAAAAAAAAAGGTCTATTTCAGCAAATGATCAATTCAGTGAAGTCTCTGGTTAAGTTACTGAGAGCTCGGTTGGGATGAAAACCAGCAGACACGGCAGGGGGTCCCCCCAGGACCGGGGTTTGGGAAACCCTGCGCTGGAACGCAGTGTAGATTGCAAACACGTACAGCACCGTGTTACAGTATTATAGGTCACGGGTAAAACTCTGGAGCTGTTGGGGGGAAAACACAGTTTTGCTGAATCTGCACACCAGCGTGAGTGTTAACTCAACCCCTGCAAAAACACGCAGGAGCCGATAGAGAGGGGAGGAAGTGAGGAGAGGAGAGGGGGCGGCGAGTGAGAGAGAGAGAGAGAACGAGAGATAAGAAGTGAAGCTGCAGAGAGAGAGAGAAATATAGGTGAGAAAGACGGGGAGGGAGAGATAAGGCGGCAGGAGAAGGGCGCTGAAATGGAAAGAGAGAGAGAGCAGAGAGAGGGAGAGAGAGAGAGAGAGAGAGAGAGAGAGATCAGTTCAACGCAGCACGTCGACGTTTTTATTTCAAGATCGGCTCGTCGCTGCCGTTCCCTTCCTCCGCCGTTTCCCCTCCTGGCTGGCGTGTTGGCGGCTTTCTGCATCTGACGCACTTTACAGGTTCATTAACCCGTGGCGCGCACGTCAGTCAGTCAGCCCCGTCGCTTCCTGTTTGATGTGGTCTGCAGGAAGGAAGGAAAGACAGCGAACCTCGAAAGTGCGTTGTCTTTTCTGTTCTTCTCTCCCGGATATGACGCCCCCCTCCACCCCCCCCCCCCCCCCCAAGCTAAGCCCCCACCAAAACTGATATAATCTCTCGAAGCACAGTTAGGAAAAGAGACGTGTGCTTAAAAATATCTCAGTGCGGTCTGCCAGCCCACCTAACCACACCCACCAACCCAAACCCCCTGAAATCTGTGCAGTGTAGGGTGGGGGGAGTGAGGGCTACGCCCTTACAGCAGTGTGCAAGTGTATTGTCATTGCTATCCTTCATCTACCCGCCTGCATGAAAATACCTCTGGGTGTGAGAATTTCAATCTCCGCTCAGTAATCAGGGATATAGAAACACACTCGTGTGTGAAAATGTCACACCGCTCTGTGCTTTAATCAGGCGTCTTAAACCACTTCTAAAAAGTCTCCTGCGTTTTACCGTGTGTGGCTCTGTGCTCCTTTTCTCTTTACTGTTTTAAATGAATTGCATGGGTGGCCTATTCAAGTCATATCCATTAAAGTAGACAATCTCTAACCTACTTGGACAGTTTCCCCCAGATTTTCCAAACTACAGAAGCAATGGTGTGTTCTAATAACTGTACACACCACTGTGCACATTTTAAACCCACTACCCTTTGAAATGTGCTTTCAAAGCATGTGTCCATGTGTAATAAACAATACACAATGCATGATGCTAAATAGATGTCAGCTTACATTTTTATATATATTTTTTGTATGTAAGGCAGAGGCAGAAGAAAATATTTGGGGAAGATAAAAAAATACAGGAACGGAAAAGAACGCCACGCTTCAGTACACAGACAAGCACTTAATAGCAACCGCAGCGGTGTGTCACTGGCGACCCCTAGTGGAGTGATGGGGTTATTGTTTCAGCTAACCTAAGCCCATTATTTATTTCTTAACAGACGCCCTTATCCAGGGCGACTTACAATTGTTACAAAATATCACGTTATTTTTACATACAATTACCCATTTAGTTGGGTTTTTACTGGAACAATCTAGGTAAAGTACCTTGTTCAAGGGTACAGCAGCAGTGTCCCCACCACCTAGGATTGAACCCACAACCCTCTGGTCAGGAGTCCAGAGCCCTAACCACTACTCCTACTAACAACTGCTGCTGCTGCAGAGTCACTTCCAATAGGACACAAGGAGGACAAGTGACTACGTTTCCTATTTAGGCAATCTACAGTTTTTAAATTAAGGCTTGTTTCGTTTCGCTGTTTAATTCTATGCATTGTAATTCTGACCCTTAATGCTTAATGCAATTGTATACAGAGTGTGTGTAGTCAGTATTCAGGTTGTTTGCCTATTAGCTTTCAAATATATAAAATATATTTTACTGTGCTTAGTCGTCACACTTCTCCACCGCCTCGAGGTCGCACTTCATTGACTACGTGCGTGCGTGGAAAAAGCAGCACCAGCCCGTGGCTGCGTAACGTGCTGACATAGAAAGCCATAATCCGCGCAGCAGACTGGAGAAAAGTTTTAGAAAATTTAAACTGGAAATTGAAGGTCGAATACTTTTTTGGACTTGCCAGAATTATTTGGCAGCTTTTTTTTTCAGTTATCGATCGTACATCGTACAAGGGTTGAAACAATCGTACAAATACGATAACTACCGTACGTCTGGCAACGCTGATTAGTTTAGTCCAATGAGCTCACGGGCCCTTATTGTTAGCTGGCGGTGTGACATGTACCTACGCGAGGCAGTTATTTTGTTTTTAATTAGTCTGATTTTAGTCAAAGCCTAGACGGGTTTGTTTTTGCGAGGCTCGGCTAATTTGGCAATTTTTTAAAAAAATTAGTCTGATTTTAGTCAAAGTCTAGACGAGTTTGTTTTTGCGAGGCTCGGCTAATTTGGCAATGTTTTTTTTTTTTTAAATTAGTCTGATTTTAGTCAAAGTCTAGACGAGTTTGTTTTTGCGAGGCTCGGCGTTAATTTGGCGAATTGTTTTTCAATATGGTTGTCGAATTGTTGTCCCTCTGTGTCGTCCCTCTGTCCGTTGGCGCGCTTTTCGTGGCGGCGCTGTGGATCTGTTGCGGCGCGCGAGGGAACCCGCCCAGAGAACCGCGCGCTGAGGTAAGGAGAGAGACAACAACATATAAACCGGTTTGACATAAATAATAAAAAAAATAATAATAATTTAACATTTTTTAAACTGTATTTTCTAAATGCCAAGAGTACATAGAACATAACATGACGAAACATTACTAACATGTAACCCGACTATCACATAAGATACAAGGACTTAGATGTCTGATAGTCTTTTTTTTTATAATGATTTTTTAAATCCAGCCTCACAAGACAGAATTGTTCCTATGCAGTACAGAAAATAAACACGCAACAGAAAAAAAGAAAAAAGAAAATAAAAAATATATATTTTGTATAAGAAAAGGAATCATAGTTACATAAATAAAGTACATTTTCTGATTTAAAAAAAATGCTTGGGCGTTACAGCGTTAAATACATTTTCTTTTAAAAAAACAGACCATAATAAACAAAACAATTAAAATCGTCCTTTTCCTTAATTTCCAGTCCCTTTCTCTCTTTTTTTTAATTTCTTCCCTTATTTATTTATTTATTTATTTATTTATTTATTTTATTTTATATATCAGGGATTCAATTAAATTATATATTTTTTTTTCACAGAAAGAGAGACACATGTATATTTCTGAAGAAATAATGTTTCCGGTAGTTTTATTAAATTAACAAAGAATTGTGCTCCTTTTGTTTTTATGTTTAAAGGAGCATATTACAGCCCCGCTTTGTAGGCTCACATTGAGCGTAAAGGAAGGATAAAGAGACACCCAAAAACCTTTAGAAAAATAACATAAAACAAAGAGATGTACAATGGACTCCATTTCCTTCTTACAGAAGCTACATGAAGTCAAGATACGCGGGTTGTGTTTACTAACTGTGTCATTAGCGGGGTAGAGATTCTGTAAACATTTTAAAATGCATTTCTCTATATTATTAATACAATATTAAAATGTATACAATATTAATTATAAAAGCGTTACTACAATTATAATGTTAACGTTTTGCCATATTCACCAATTCAGTCATTTTATTATAAAATAAATAAATAAATAAACATTACAAAATATTTGTTAAGTTAATAATTAATCAGTGAATGAATTTGCTTAATTAAAATGCTGATCCAGGATCACATTGTTTTCTGTTGTTTGTTTGTTTGTTTGTTTTTGTTAGTTTCAGTGAAATTATTGTTATTATAACAGTTAAATAGTCACTAATTTTACTTTATTTTTTTATTTATTTATTGTATTAAAGGAAACTAGAGAACAGCACGGATCTCGATCATCTGGTAAGCATGCTTACAAAAAGTATATTGCTGATGTATATTGGGGTCCAAATAGATAACTAATACAAAATAATGAACTACTTAATTAATTTTAAATCATTTGAATGAAGCTTGTTCAGCAGGTCTCATGTGACTTTATGAAGCAAAATTAGTTCATTCTATAGGGTAATGCAAAACTTTTGACAATAGCTGTATGTTGCTATAGTGTTTGCTCATCGCGTCTGTTACATAAAACAAGAAACAACTCTTGACTGGTCTTTCCTGCAACTCATTTTATACTGTTAAATATATACTGTTGAAATTATTTTTATTCCGCAAAACAAAACAAAAAGAAATGTCTATGCATTTGCTTCAGAATTAAGTCTTATTTTTAAATATAGTAAACCAGTAAAGGCAAGTATACTGAGCATCAAAAGAAACGTATCACTTATATTTGAGCATCAAAAGAAACCTATCACTTATGCTTGGATAAAATTCACTAGCTGTGATAAAAAAACCTCTGTTTTAGAGCAGGTGCAGTGACTTTTTATTGTGCTGATTAACAATTGACATCACGAAGACGCTGCGTCGATCTTGGGCAGGTGTTGTGACTCATGGTCTCCCAGTTGGTGGCTCTGTCATTGACAGAGTGTGTCTGGTTATACCGTCTCGCCAGGTTTGAAATCGCTGGCTGTGTGAGCACCCAAGACGGCGAGCCACAGCACGCTGCCCTAGTCCAGCCTCCAACATGCCGATCGCACGAAGGCGCTGCTCTCTTGACAGACGTGGCATATAGTTTTTTTTTTTCTGTGATTTTTCTTTGTTGCTTTTATTCAAGCTTGCAATTCAGCAGCTTGAAGTCACTGCATATCCAATCAACTGTCTCACTAATTAGGTGATTAAGCGCATACGCCACAGTCATAGTCACTCAAGCGTGTCATGGTCTTCATCTTGTAACAATTGTAAGTCACCCTGGATGAGGACGTCTGCTAAGAAATAAGAAAAAATAAAAATAAAAAATGGTCAAGGATGAATGATCGAGCGATTTAAAAAGAAACCAAAAAACATTTCGGCAATGTCCACCATTTTGTTTTCCGAAAATAAATGTGTTATAATAGTGATAAGTTTCTTTTGATGCTCGGTATATTTGGACATTTGACAAATTACTTAAGGAATACTTCCCTTCACAAGAACAGCACTTGCTTTCCTTCGTTTGGCACTTTTCTTTAATAAAGTACATGTGGGAATTGCAGGTGTAGCTCTCTGCAGAGATGCCATTGGTACTGGTTGTGCCATGTGGTGCTACTTGCATGTATTTGGAATTAATGCATGCTCAGTAAAGGACATATTTAACATTTCATGCTGAAAAACCTGCCCAGTTTTGTTGGTTTGCAATTACTAAAACCGTGACTTTATCACAGCAACATTTGCTTGGTTTCCTAGAGCGTCTTAATAGTAAAGAAAAAACATACTCAGTGTTACTGAATAGGAAAGTTTATTGGTCCAGAGCTTATCTATATAATTTTGATATCTATATAATTTAACTGGTATTATACAGTTAAATAAACTGCTAACGCAAAAGCTTTTTTTTTTTTTTTTTTTTTTTTTTTACAGTTGGCTGTTATTTATCAACATTGGAAAGTATTTCAGACTCCTCAAATTAGTCCTTTGAAAATTGTCAAAATGGTTCTTGAAGGTCCTTGAAAATTCTTTGAAATTTGTATCAGATAAACTATTATGTAGTACATCTGATTGAGTTAAGCAAAGACTGTGTATGATGTTTTTATAAAATTAATATTGTGGGACATTGGGCATACATGTAAAAGGTTTGATGAGTAACATTTCAAAACCGATGTATTTTGTTAACGAGCCTCATGTGATTTTATCAGGTTGGTTCCGTCTGGTAAAATGACAAGTTGTTAGTGAAATAATTTCTGAATTTCTTTTTCTACAAAGTCAAGATCAAATTTGCTTCTGAAAGTGGTCCAAAATGACTCAAAATGCATCTGAGAGCATGTAGAACCCCAGACCTCCTGCCAAATAAAATTGGTTTTCACCCAGAAGTTTCAGTCATAATGATCATGTGGTCACTTTCAACCATGTGTTTGTGATGAAGTACTAATAAATAATATTTTTTTTTTATGTTTCATTCATTAAGGTTTGATTGAAGAATTGATGCATGATTTTATGTTGTCCCCGGAGATAAATGGGTGAGGCTCGATTCCTTTTCTGGTTTCTTTTTGACATGTGGGAGTAGATTCATTAAAAAAACAAAAAAACACTAAACCTTATGCGGAAATAGTTGTACACAGTGCATATTAATTGTCACACACAGTATTCAAGTACATTCACTGTAAATATGAATGGGCCATATTAAAATACACCTTTTTTATATGGAAATTAAAAACTCCTTCAATACAGTTACGTATTAACATACAGTGTTGTTAACATTTATTAGAACACCCCATTGCTTCTGTTGTTTTAATTTGTTGTGCGTGTGAAGTCAAACCACTGTGACTGAAAATCTTGGAAAATTATCAAAATAGGCAAATCAGTGATTGTCTAATTTAACTGATGACCTTAATAGGCCACACATGCAATTAATTTAAAACAGTAAGAGAAAAGGAACACAGAACCACACACGGTAAAACGCAGGAGATTTAGAAGTTGTTTAAGATGCCTGATTGAAGCACAAAGCGGTCTAACATTGAGTGCATGAGTGCCTGTTGTTTCTATGTCACTGATTACTGACCGACAATTGAAATTGTCACACCCTGAGGTTTTCATGCAGGTAGGTTTAGAAAAGGGTAGAAATTGAGGTGTTTTAATAATAAAATGTGAGACATTATCATACAAAGGGGTTTTATTTTGTGTGGAATTTAAAAACTCCTGCAAAATAGAGTTATGCATGAAAATATGTAAAGACAATATACAACTGGTGTTAATATTTTCTCTTGTGTTCTCATGGTGAATATTATCTCACTGTTGGATGAAATGTAGCGAAGCACCGTGTATAACTGAGTATTTATTGTCATTCAAACACTGCATTTGTCTTGTAAAGTGTGATAGCAAACTATTACACAACTGTCGTCAATTTGCAAAACATGCAGACTCATTTGTGTGTAACAACTTCAATGTTATCAGAATGTTTGTTGGTTTTTTAGAAGATATTTATTAACATCGTTTTTTAATGTGAATCAATATACACAGGGAGTATCCTGATAAGATTTTAGATGACCTCTTTAAAGAGTACAACAAGTGGTTGGAGCATCTCCAGACCTCCATGGAAAGCAGAGTGAACAGGATCCATGCCCATAAAGTCAGCTATAAACCCTGCAGCCGGCATGCCAAGAAGCAAAGGATAAAATCTCCTCCTGCAGCGGCTGTGCTGTCCTTAACGGAAAGCGAATCTGGAGCTCCGTCTGAGTGCCCCACACCCGTGCAGTCGCCCTCTCGTGATCCGCTTCACTCTCAGATTCCTCTGCGGATTGACACGGGTTCATCATGCTCTCCCACAGCGAGGCAGAGGTTGTATGATTTCACCCTGGGCAGAATATGGAAATCCTTACCGGACGTGGGGGAAGTGACTGTCCCTGGCAAGTCGGTACCTCACGTGTCTTCTGCTGGGAGCAGCAGAGACGACTGGAAAACTGTGCCATCGAGGTACGTGAGACCCTGTAAGAAAAGGAGCAAGGGTCCGAGGTATGTATCTCCGGTGGGGAAGAGAACAGACTCATCCGGTTCTTCGACGCAGTCATTGTTGAGCAGCAACAGATCTAGCAGCTATGAACACTGTGCAGAGGACCAGGCTGCAGACAACCTTGTTGTCGAAAGACGACTGAAAAAGCTAATTCCTCCTGGTATGGTATTTTTGCAGACAAGACCGGATACTGTACTTTTCATGGAGCAGCCAGCTATTGATCGTATTGAGATGAACTTGAAACACAAGCGAATTGAAAACCAGTGGGGAGTGGTTACGATGTATAAAAAGTCCATGGCTTTGATGATCCCTAAAGCTCCACCTCTGCCACCTCGAATTAAACCCTCTGGGGCTCCAGTGGTTTTCGAGGCTGTTGCCACTCCGTTCCTTTCCAAAGAGGTCAGAGACAATCTGGAGTTTCATGTTAAGCGTAAAAAGCTGCAGCATCAGTGGGGTCTGCCGATGATGGTACAGGAGTCGCTGAACGCATTCATCCCAGCAGCACCAAAACTCATTGTAAGTGAATTGAATCCCAAGCCTCAGTATCAGGTAGTTGTAGAGTTGAGTGACCTTCCTTTCATCAGTGAAAAGCATAGAAAGGATGTGGAATTTAACATCAAGAGAAAGATTATCCATAGAAGATGGGGCTATCCAAAGTTTGTTATAACGTCGTTGAAATCAATGTGCCCACCCGCTTCTATAGCTAAAGATCTGCTCCAGCAGAAAGAAGCAGAAAGTCTGACACGTTTCTCTCCTTCTGAAAAAAGAAAGGCACTGGACAAAAAGCCTCATCTTTCTGTGCCAGCCAAAGGGACAGCACAGAATGACAGTAAATTAAGAGCTCAGGATGTAGAGTTTTCATTTAAAAACAGAGATCCGGACGTTATTGATAGGTTTGAGGTACACCTGTCTATGAAGTGCTTAGCAATCAGATTGGAAATGATACCAAAGATTGTTCAACATTCGTACAAAATATGTTTACCTGTAGTTAAAATACCACTGAAAAAGATAATTGCTCCTGGTGTGGTATTTTTGCAAAAAAGACCAGATAGTATATTTTTCATGGAGCAGCCACGTATTGATCGTATTGAGATGAACTTGAAACACAAGCGAATTGAAAACCAGTGGGGAGTGGTTACGATGTATAAAAAGTCCATGGCTTTGATGATCCCTAAAGCTCCACCTCTGCCACCTCGAATTAAACCCTCTGGGGCTCCAGTGGTTTTCGAGGCTGTTGCCACTCCGTTCCTTTCCAAAGAGGTCAGAGACAATCTGGAGTTTCATGTTAAGCGTAAAAAGCTGCAGCATCAGTGGGGTCTGCCGATGATGGTACAGGAGTCGCTGAACGCATTCATTCCACCAGCACCAAAACTCATTGTAAGTGAATTGAATCCCAAGCCACAGTATCAGACAGTTGTAGAGTTGAGTGACCTTCCTTTCATCAGTGAAAAGCATAGAAAAGATGTGGAATTTAACATCAAGAGAAGGATTATCCATAGAAGATGGGGCTATCCAAAGTTTGTTATAACGTCGTTGAAATCAATGTGCCCACCCGCTTCTATAGCTAAAGATCTGCTCCATCAGAAAGAGACAGAAAGTCTGACACATTCCTCTCCTTCTGAAAAAGGAAAGGCACTGGACAAAAAGCCTCATCTTTCTGTGCCAGCCAAAGGGACAGCACACAATGACAGTAAATTAAGAACTCAGGATGTAGAGTTTTCATTTAAGAACAGAGATCCGGACGTTATTGATAGGTTTGAGGTACACCTGTCTATGAAGTGCATAACAATCAAATTGGAAATGATACCAAAGATTGTTCAACATTCGTACAAAATATGTTTACCTGTAGTTAAAATACCACTGAAAAAGATAATTCCTCCTGGTGTGGTATTTTTGCAAAAAAGACCAGATAGTATATTTTTCATGGAGCAGCCACGTATTGATCGTATTGAGATGAACTTGAAACACAAGCGAATTGAAAACCAGTGGGGCGTGGTTACGATGTATAAAAAGTCCATGGCTTTGATGATCCCTAAAGCTCCACCTCTGCCACCTCGAATTAAACCCTCTGGGGCTCCAGTGGTTTTCGAGGCTGTTGACACTCCGTTCCTTTCCAAAGAGGTCAGAGACAATCTGGAGTTTCATGTTAAGCGTAAAAAGCTGCAGCATCAGTGGGGTCTGCCGATGGTGGTACAGGAGTCGCTGAACGCATTCATCCCACCAGCACCAAAACTCATTGTAAGTGAATTGAATCCCAAGCCACAGTATCAGATAGTTGTAGAGTTGAGTGACCTTTCTTTCATCAGCGAAAAGCATAGAAAGGATGTGGAATTTAACATCAAGAGAAAGATTATCCATAGAAGATGGGGCTATCCAAAGTTTGTTATAACGTCGTTGAAATCAATGTGTCCACCCGCTTCTATAGCTAAAGATCTGCTCCAGCAGAAAGAGACAGAAAGTCTGACACATTCCTCTCGTTCTGGAAAAGGAAAAGCACTGGACAAAAAGCCTGATCTTTCTCTGCCAGCCAAAGGGACAGTACAGAATGACAGTAAATTAAGAGCTCGGGATGTGCAGTTTTCATTTAAGAACATAGACCCAGACGTTATTGATAGGTTTGAGGTACACCTGTCTATGAAGTGCTTAGCAATCAAATTGGAAATGATACCAAAGATTGTGCAACATTCCTACGAAATATGTTCCCCTGTAGTTAAAATACCACTGAAAAAGATAATTCCTCCTGGTGTGGTATTTTTGCAAAAAAGACCAGATTGTATATTTTTCATGGAGCAGCCACGTATTGATCGTATTGAGATGAACTTGAAACACAAGCGAATTGAAAACCAGTGGGGAGTGGTTACGATGTATAAAAAGTCCATGGCTTTGATGATCCCTAAAGCTCCACCTCTGCCACCTCGAATTAAACCCTCTGGGGCTCCAGTGGTTTTCGAGGCTGTTGACACTCCGTTCCTTTCCAAAGAGGTCAGAGACAATCTGGAGTTTCATGTTAAGCGTAAAAAGCTGCAGCATCAGTGGGGTCTGCCGATGATGGTACAGGAGTCGCTGAACGCATTCATCCCAGCAGCACCAAAACTCATTGTAAGTGAATTGAATCCCAAGCCTCAGTATCAGATAGTTGTAGAGTTGAGTGACCTTTCTTTCATCAGTGAAAAGCATAGGAAGGATGTGGAATTTAACATCAAGAGAAAGATTATCCATAGAAGATGGGGCTATCCAAAGTTTGTTATAACGTCGTTGAAATCAATGTGCCCACCCGCTTCTATAGCTAAAGATCTGCTCCAGCAGAAAGAAGCAGAAAGTCTGACACGTTTCTCTCCTTCTGAAAAAAGAAAGGCACTGGACAAAAATCCTGATCTTTCTGTGCCAGCCAAAGGGACAGCCCAGAATGACAGTAAATTAAGAGCTCAGGATGTAGAGTTTTCATTTAAGAACAGAGATCCGGACGTTATTGATAGGTTTGAGGTACACCTGTCTATGAAGTGCTTAGCAATCAAATTGGAAATGATACCAAAGATTGTGCAACATTCCTACGAAATATGTTCCCCTGTAGTTAAAATACCACTGAAAAAGCTAATTCCTCCTGGTGTGGTATTTTTGCAAAAAAGACCAGATTGTATATTTTTCATGGAGCAGCCACGTATTGATCGTATTGAGATGAACTTGAAACACAAGCGAATTGAAAACCAGTGGGGAGTGGTTACGATGTATAAAAAGTCCATGGCTTTGATGATCCCTAAAGCTCCACCTCTGCCACCTCGAATTAAACCCTCTGGGGCTCCAGTGGTTTTCGAGGCTGTTGCCACTCCGTTCCTTTCCAAAGAGGTCAGAGACAATCTGGAGTTTCATGTTAAGCGTAAAAAGCTGCAGCATCAGTGGGGTCTGCCGATGATGGTACAGGAGTCGCTGAACGCATTCATCCCAGCAGCACCAAAACTCATTGTAAGTGAATTGAATCCCAAGCCACAGTATCAGGTAGTTGTAGAGTTGAGTGACCTTTCTTTCATCAGCGAAAAGCATAGAAAGGATGTGGAATTTAACATCAAGAGAAGGATTATCCATAGAAGATGGGGCTATCCAAAGTTTGTTATAACGTCGTTGAAATCAATGTGTCCACCCACTTCTATAGCTAAAGATCTGCTCCAGCAGAAAGAAGCAGAAAGTCTGACACATTCCTCTCTTTCTGAAAAAAGAGAGGTATTAAAGGTACTGGACAAAAAGCCTCATCTTTCTGTGCCAGCCAAAGGGACAGCACAGAAGGACAGTAAATTAAGAGCTCAGGATGTAGAGTTTTCATTTAAGAACAGAGATCCGGACATTATTGATGGATTTGAGGTACACCTGTCTATGAAGTGCTTAGCAATCAGATTGGAAATGATACCAAAGATTGTGCAACATTCGTACGAAATATGTTTCCCTGTTGTTAAAATACCACTGAAAAAGCTAATTCCTCCTGGTGTGGTATTTTTGCAAAAAAGACCAGATAGTATATTTTTCATGGAGCAGCCAGCTATTGATCGTATTGAGATGAACTTGAAACACAAGCGAATTGAAAACCAGTGGGGAGTGGTTACAATGTATAAGAAGTCTATGGCTTTGATGATCCCTAAAGCTCCACCTCTGCCACCTCGAATTAAACCCTCTGGGGCTCCAGTGGTTTTCGAGGCTGTTGACACTCCATTCCTTTCCAAAGAGGTCAGAGACAATCTGGAGTTTCATGTTAAGCGTAAAAAGCTGCAGCATCAGTGGGGTCTGCCGATGATGGTACAGGAGTCGCTGAACGCATTCATTCCACCAGCACCAAAACTCATTGTGAGTGAATTACATCTCAAGCCAGAATATAAGGTAATTGTCGAATTGAGTGACCTTCTTTTCATCAGCGAAATGCATAGGAAGACTGTTGAGGATAACATCAAGCTAAAGATAATGCATAAAAGATGGGTCTATCCAAAGTTTGTTATAAAGTCGTTGAAATCAATGTGCCCACCCGCTTCTATAGCTAAAGATCTGCTCCAGCAGAAAGAAGCAGAAAGTCTGACACATTCCTCTCCTTCTGAAAAAGGAAAGGCACTGGACAAAAAGCCTGATCTTTCTTTCTCAGCTGAAGGGACAGCACAGAATGACAGTAAATTAAGAGCTCAGAATGTAGAGTTTTCGTTTAAGAACAGAGATCCAGAAGTTATTGATAGGTTTGAGGTTCACCTGTCTAAGAAGTGCTTAGCAATCAAATTGGAAATGATACCAAAGATTATGCAAACGTCTTACAAAATTGCTTTCTCTGTAGTTAAAATACCACTGAAAAAGAGAATTCCTCCTGGTGTGGTATTTTTGCAAAAAAGACCAGATAGTATATTTTTCATGGAGCAGCCAGCTATTGATCGTATTGAGATGAACTTGAAACACAAGAGAATTGAAAACCAGTGGGGAGTGGTTACGATGTATAAAAAGTCCATGGCTTTGATGATCCCTAAAGCTCCACCTCTGCCACCTCGAATTAAACCCTCTGGGGCTCCAGTGGTTTTCGAGGCTGTTGCCACTCCGTTCCTTTCCAAAGAGGTCAGAGACAATCTGGAGTTTCATGTTAAGCGTAAAAAGCTGCAGCATCAGTGGGGTCTGCCGATGATGGTACAGGAGTCGCTGAACGCATTCATCCCAGCAGCACCAAAACTCATTTTAAGTGAATTGAATCCCAAGCCTCAGTATCAGGTAGTTGTAGAGTTGAGTGACCTTTCTTTCATCAGTGAAAAGCATAGAAAGGATGTGGAATTTAACATCAAAAGAAAGATTATCCATAGAAGATGGGGCTATCCAAAGTTTGTTATAATGTCGTTGAAATCAATGTGCCCACCCGCTTCTATAGCTAAAGATCTGCTCCATCAGAAAGAGACAGAAAGTCTGACACATTCCTCTCCTTCTGAAAAAGGAAAGGCACTGGACAAAAAGCCTGATCTTTCTGTGCCAGCTGAATGGACAGCACCAAATGACAGTAAATTAAGAGCTCAGGATGTACTGTTTTCATTTAAGAACAGAGATCCGGAAATTATTGATAGGTTTGAGGTACACCTATCTATGAAGTGCTTAGCAATCAGATTGGAAATGATACCAAAGATTGTGCAACATTCATACATAATTGCTTTCTCTGTAGTTAAAATACCACTGAAAAAGATAATTCCTCCTGGTGTGGTATTTTTGCAAAAAAGACCAGATAGTATATTTTTCATGGAGCAGCCACGCATTGATCGTATTGAGATGAACTTGAAACACAAGCGAATTGAAAACCAGTGGGGAGTGGTTACGATGTATAAAAAGTCCATGGCTTTGATGATCCCTAAAGCTCCACCTCTGCCACCTCGAATTAAACCCTCTGGGGCTCCAGTGGTTTTCGAGGCTGTTGACACTCCGTTCCTTTCCAAAGAGGTCAGAGACAATCTGGAGTTTCATGTTAAGCGTAAAAAGCTGCAGCATCAGTGGGGTCTGCCGATGATGGTACAGGAGTCGCTGAACGCATTCATTCCACCAGCACCAAAACTCATTGTAAGTGAATTGAATCCCAAGCCACAGTATCAGATAGTTGTAGAGTTGAGTGACCTTCCTTTCATCAGTGAAAAGCATAGAAAAGATGTGGAATTTAACATCAAGAGAAAGATCATCCATAGAAGATGGGGCTATCCAAAGTTTGTTATAACTTCGTTGAAATCAGTGTTCCCACCCGCTTCTATAGCTAAAGATCTGCTCCAGCAGAAAGAAGTAGAAAGTCTGACACATTCCTCTCGTTCTGGAAAAGGAAAGGCACTGAACAAAAAGCCTGATCTTTCTGTGCCAGCTGAATGGACAGCACCAAATGACAGTAAATTAAGAGCTCAGGATGTACTGTTTTCATTTAAGAACAGAGATCCGGAAATTATTGATAGGTTTGAGGTACACCTATCTATGAAGTGCTTAGCAATCAGATTGGAAATGATACCAAAGATTGTGCAACATTCATACATAATTGCTTTCTCTGTAGTTAAAATACCACTGAAAAAGATAATTCCTCCTGGTGTGGTATTTTTGCAAAAAAGACCAGATAGTATATTTTTCATGGAGCAGCCACGCATTGATCGTATTGAGATGAACTTGAAACACAAGCGAATTGAAAACCAGTGGGGAGTGGTTACGATGTATAAAAAGTCCATGGCTTTGATGATCCCTAAAGCTCCACCTCTGCCACCTCGAATTAAACCCTCTGGGGCTCCAGTGGTTTTCGAGGCTGTTGACACTCCGTTCCTTTCCAAAGAGGTCAGAGACAATCTGGAGTTTCATGTTAAGCGTAAAAAGCTGCAGCATCAGTGGGGTCTGCCGATGATGGTACAGGAGTCGCTGAACGCATTCATTCCACCAGCACCAAAACTCATTGTAAGTGAATTGAATCCCAAGCCACAGTATCAGATAGTTGTAGAGTTGAGTGACCTTCCTTTCATCAGTGAAAAGCATAGAAAAGATGTGGAATTTAACATCAAGAGAAGGATTATCCATAGAAGATGGGGCTATCCAAAGTTTGTTTTAACTTCGTTGAAATCAGTGTTCCCACCCGCTTCTATAGCTAAAGATCTGCTCCAGCAGAAAGAGACAGAAAGTCTGACACATTCCTCCCCTTCTGAAAGAGGAAATGCACTGGAGAAAAAGCCTGATCTTTGTGTGCCAGCTGAAGGGACAACACACAATGACAGTAAATTAAGAGCTTCGGATGTACTGTTTTCATTTAAGAACAGAGATCCGGAAGTTATTGATAGGTTTGAGATACACCTATCTATGAAGTGCTTAGCAATCAGATTGGAAATGATACCAAAGATTGTGCAACATTCATACATAATTGTTTTCTCTGTAGTTAAAATACCACTGAAAAAGATAATTCCTCCTGGTGTGGTATTTTTGCAAAAAAGACCAGATAGTATATTTTTCATGGAGCAGCCACGCATTGATCGTATTGAGATGAACTTGAAACACAAGCGAATTGAAAACCAGTGGGGAGTGGTTACGATGTATAAAAAGTCCATGGCTTTGATGATCCCTAAAGCTCCACCTCTGCCACCTCGAATTAAACCCTCTGGGGCTCCAGTGGTTTTCGAGGCTGTTGACACTCCGTTCCTTTCCAAAGAGGTCAGAGACAATCTGGAGTTTCATGTTAAGCGTAAAAAGCTACAGCATCAGTGGGGTCTGCCGATGATGGTACAGGAGTCGCTGAACGCATTCATTCCACCAGCACCAAAACTCATTGTAAGTGAATTACATCCCAAGCCAGAATACAAGGTAACTGTTGAATTGAGTGACCTTCTTTTCATCAGCAAAACACATAGGAAGACTGTTGAGGATAACATCAAGCTAAAGATAATGCATAAAAGATGGGTCTATCCAAAGTTTGTTATAAAGTCGTTGAAATCAATGTGCCCACCCGCTTCTATAGCTAAAGATCTGCTCCAGCAGAAAGAAGCAGAAAGTCTCACACATTCTACTTCTTCTGAAAAAGGAAAGGCACTGGACAAAAAGCCTGATATTTCTGTGCCAACTGAAGGGACAACACAGAATGACAGTAAATTAAGAGCTCAGGATGTGCAGTTTTCATTTAAGAACAGAGATCCGGACGTTATTGATAGGTTTGAGGTACACCTGTCTATGAAGTGCTTAGCAATCAAATTGAAAATGATACCAAAGATTGTGCAACATTCGTACGAAATATGTTTCCCTGTAGTTAAAATACCACTGAAAAAGATAATTCCTCCTGGTGTGGTATTTTTGCAAAAAAGACCAGATAGTATATTTTTCATGGAGCAGCCACGTATTGATCGTATTGAGATGAACTTGAAACACAAGCGAATTGAAAACCAGTGGGGAGTGGTTACGATGTATAAAAAGTCCATGGCTTTGATGATCCCTAAAGCTCCACCTCTGCCACCTCGAATTAAACCCTCTGGGGCTCCAGTGGTTTTCGAGGCTGTTGACACTCCGTTCCTTTCCAAAGAGGTCAGAGACAATCTGGAGTTTCATGTTAAGCGTAAAAAGCTGCAGCATCAGTGGGGTCTGCCGATGATGGTACAGGAGTCGCTGAACGCATTCATCCCAGCAGCACCAAAACTCATTGTAAGTGAATTACATTCCAAGCCAGAATACAAGGTAATTGTCGAATTGAGTGACCTTCTTTTCATCAGCGAAACGCATAGGAAGACTGTTGAGGATAACATCAAGAGAAAGATTATCCATAGAAGATGGGGCCATCCAAAGTTTGTTATAACGTCGTTGAAATCAATGTGCCCACCCGCTTCTATAGCTAAAGATCTGCTCCAGCAGACAAAAGCAGAAAGTCTGACACATTCCTCTCCTCCTGAAAAACGAAAGGCTCTGGACAAAAATCCTGATCTTTCTGTGCCAGCTGAAGGGACAGCACAAATTGACAGTAAATTAAGAGCTCAGGATGTAGAGTTTTCATTTAAGAACAGAGGGCCAGAATTTATTGATAGGTTTGAGGTACACCTGTCTATGAAGTGCTTAGCAATCAAATTGGAAATGATACCAAAGATTGTGACACATTCGTATGAAATATGTTTCCCTGTAGTTAAAATACCACTGAAAAAGATAATTCCTCCTGGTGTGGTATTTTTGCAAAAAAGACCAGATACTATATTCTTCATGGAGCAGCCACGTATTGATCGTATTGAGATGAACTTGAAACACAAGCGAATTGAAAACCAGTGGGGAGTGGTTACAATGTATAAAAAGTCCATGGCTTTGATGATCCCTAAAGCTCCACCTCTGCCACCTCAAATTAAACCCTCTGGGGCTCCAGTGATTTTCGAGGCTGTTGACACTCCATTCCTTTCCAAAGAGGTCAGAGACAATCTGGAGTTTCATGTTAAGCGTAAAAAGCTGCAGCATCAGTGGGGTCTGCCGATGATGGTACAGGAGTCGCTGAACGCATTTATTCCACCAGCACCAAAACTCATTATAAGTGAATTACATCCAAAGCCACAATATCAAATAGTTGTAGAGTTGAGTGACCTTGATTTTATCAGCGAAACGCATAGGAAGACTGTGCAAGATAACATCAAGATAAAGATAATGCATAAAAGATGGGGCCTTGCAAAGTTTGCGATGGAGTCCATTCAGAAATTTCCACCACCTGCAGCAATAGCACACAACTTGAAAGAAATAAAAGAAAAAGATGGTTTGACTAATACCGATCATACAGAGAAAGAAAAAGAGGAAAAGAAAATTATTGAAGGAAACTCAAAACTGGCAATGGGCATTGACATCCCACAAAAGACAGGTTCTGAGAAGTCGGATGCTGAACTGGACTCTGCTGCAGGCGATGTAAAAAATCCTCTGGAGCGACATCTACTGCTGAGACAGGGTCATTTTAAAGAGCATGATCTGCCACCGATTGTGGACAAATCCCTGGAGCTGTGCAGACCTCCTCGTGCTCCTCCTCTCCCTCCAGTGCTGTCTCAGAAAACAGATCCTGATATCCAGCCCCAGTGCTCCAGCTCAGGTCTCAAAGCGCATGTAGGGGATGTTAACAAAAGCACATCTACCACAGATGTTGAGACCAGGGTTCCCTGTAGAAAAGAGATGAAGGGGAAACTGGAGTTCCACCTGATCAAACAGCTGCTGAGCCAGCTGCTGAATCATCCCTACCCTGGCAGCGACTTCCACGAGGCTCCAGAGCTTCCACATTCCCTGAAGCACGGCCGCTGTACCTGTTGTGATTATCCGTACGACAGGGTCACCGTGTCTGACGAAATGGGTCCAGCCGATCAGGAGGGGTCAAGTTCCGAGGAAGCCAGCGAACCGTCCGTGATCACGAAAGACTTGCACCCGTCGCTGGATTCATTAAAGGAACACCTTCAGGCGCACCTGTTGCAAAAAAAATTCATGGACTGTGGACTTTTACCACACTGCGCTTTAAAGTCCCATACAAATTGTGCGCAGGCAGAGATGGAAAGGGAAAGGTCGACGGACCAGGCCGTACGCACAAAGCTGAGTGATAAAATGCAAAAGCGCAGGAAGGAAATCGTGGCTGGTAGGATGCCAGAAAGGAAGGGATCTCAAGATGATCAGCTAGACGAGGGGAGGGAAATAGCATCTGGAAAATCCCCAAGTAGATGCGAGTTAAAAGCTGGAGAAAAAAAGCATCCTGACTCTGATCGAAGAGTGGGATTCGCTTCAATGCCCATGTGCAAGACAACGGTGTGTCACACGTCTCCCAACAATAACCTGCAGCACAAAAATCCTGTTGAGGAGTCAGAAATCAACCCGCTGCCGCCCGCCACTGTCCCGGAAGAAAAGCAGCGTAGGAGGAGTCGTCCAAAAGAGGTCACTTGTTCCCGCGATCCTCTCCCAGAAGGACTCCAAACGTATTCTGCTGAAATATACGTTCGTGTTCACAAAATAGCTGGTGGGTCGAGGAGGACGTCTCAACATAAAACTCCAGACCGAGCTTCACCTCCACGAGCAGGCCGACAGAGAACAGGCGTGCTGAAAGAAAAGACGAGTGCCGAAACCAAATCGAGAACTCCCAAAAATCAAACGGAGGAAACTCTGGCAGCTTCCAGGCCAGAAATCCAGGGCTACTACTACTGCAATTCTGAAGAGAAGGAGCCGGTGACTCACGAGTCGTGTGCGTTTGTCCCTGATTCCTTAGGCCGTTCTAGGGAAGGAAAGCGGAGAGCCAGCAAGGAGGGAAGCACCAGAGAAAGACCCTCAAGAACCCACAAGCATGAGCGATCTTCCTCCAAGACGAGACGGTATCGGAATGGATATTCAGATGATGTCAACGTACAGGGTGTCATGCACGTCAACAGCATTGGTGATGACCGGATACCCTCCCGAAAGAAATGCTACAAAAAAAGGAAGGGATCCAGATCCAAGGAACAAAGGCCAACTTCCAGCTCAGAAGAGGAGGGCAGGCCTGTCCAGAGACCCCGGAGGAAATCTAAGTCCAGGAGAGAAGAAAGGGGCAACAATGGCCCTCACGAGCCGTCGTGCTTCTCAGTAAGTGTTGCCGTTTTTATATTTTCACTTTTTATAGTTTAGTTTTGCCACCTCTTGAGATCTAAGACACATTGTCTTGAAAGTGTAAAAACACCCAACAACGGACTTAGATGTATTTACATTGCAGTTCAGTCAAGTTTGAAAGGAACACTAGACTTACTCTTTGAATAAAGAACAGTATCTTAAACCCCAGATAAGAGAATAAGTTAGAACCTGTAGGTTTGAACAGTAATGTCTTAAATTAAATGGACAGTAATGGTCTCAGATCTACATATGTTTCAGCACCACAAGACTGGGAGGTGTTTTTTTGTATTTCAAAAGAAGAGATTCTTAAAATTCAAAGCATAAAATAACCTGAATGTTCAATTTTGTTCTTTAAAAAAAAAAAAAAAAACAACACTAAACCAGGGTGACAGAAACGTTCTCAAGTACCATAATAGGATGGGTGCCGATCAGAGAAAGCGGAGCTCTGAAAAAGGTATACTTTTACTTTGTTTTATAGTAAGCACATTTTAAATAGTGGTCGATATTTACATTGTTTTTAACTAATGATATATTTCAAGAATATTTGAGTCTTGTCATGATGGAATAATAAAGGTTGTCAAAGACGTTTTTATCTCGTAGGGTTAGCGTTAGGGTTAGGGTTAGTTCAGGTTTAGGGGTTATGGTAAGGGGTTAGGGGTTGGGGTTAGGGTTAGTTCAGGTTTAGGGGTTAGGGTAAGGGGTTGGGGTTAGAGTTAGGGTTAGATTTAGTGCAGATTCAGGGGTTAAGGCTAGGGGTTAGGTTTAGGGGTTTGGATTAGGGTTAGTCCCACTTTTTAAAATTCAAGAAAAGCATGTTTGAAGAATCTGAATCGATTGCAATAGAGACTTGACAGATTATCTGTCAAGGTGCCATACATTCTGTTTAAACGTGTTGTATTATTAAGTTGTTGAAATTGCACAGAATCGTGTATTGCAGAAACACATGCTTGTAATGACGCCGTCAATCGGTGATCAGAATGCGCAGAAGGCTGTTTATCCGCTCGCGGCTCTCAATGCTGTTCTCTTTCTCGCAGCTCCAAAATCTACAGTCACTGAGATCCATTTAATTTACAAAACGGAAGAACAGGCTCAGGTGGAGAAGCCGCCGAGGATCAAGGAGTGGTTCCAATCCTTTTGGATGTCCAGCAAACAAAGAGTGACTCAGCTGGGGGGTGGGGCAGGGGTCTGAGAGAACGACATCATATTAATTCTTCAACTTCAAATAAATGATAACATACTGGCTTTCTGTGTCGTATTTGGTAGAATGGTCGTGGTTTGTCGACCCCCCCCCCCCCTTACATCAAGATACAAACCAGACCATCTGAACCACTGCATACCAGTGTTATTCACAAGTACATGCTCCTGCTGCTGTTATTATTATTATTATTATTATTATTATTATTATTATTTCTTTCATAGCAGACAGCCTTATCCAGGGCGACTTACAATTGTTACAAGATATCACATTATTTTTACATACAGTTACATTATTCTTTTTAGACATTATTTTTACACACAATTACCCATTTATACAGTTGGGTTTTTACTGGAGCAATCTAGGTAAAGTACCTTGCTCAAGGGTACAGCAGCAGTGTCCCCCCCACCAGGGATTGAACCCATGACCCTCCAGTCAAGGGTCCAGAGTTAATTTAATTAACCCGATTAAAGACACGTTGAGTTTTAAAAAAAAGAGGATAGGAACGGAAACCGCATTTCAGTATACAGGCAAGCACGTGATAGCTACCGCAGCGGTGTGTCACTAGCGACCCCTGGTGGAGTGATTGTCTCAGCTATCATTATTTGTTTATTTAACAGACTCCTTTATCCAAGGCGACTTACAGAGACTAGGGTGTGTGAACTATGCATCAGCTGCAGAGTCGCTTACAACTACGTCTCACCCGAAAGACGGAGCACAAGGAGGTGAAGTTACTTGCTCAGGGTCACACACAGTGAGTGAGCCCGGATTTGAACCGGAGACCTCCTGGTTACAAGCCTTTGTCTGGACCACCTTGTCTAGGGTTATACAAGATACACATATCAAAACAAAACAAATCGTGTCATTTGCCAAGTTTCGCAAATATACCTTTATGGTATTTATCTTAAAGGTGAAACAGCCTCCACTAAGAAATGTCACATTTTTGGGAGTCACTTATCGGCCCTTGTCTGCTCGGCACGCCACACCACAGCCTCTGCTGGTTAGGACTACATTTCCCATCAGCCCCGATCGGAGGCGGAATCAGCCCCGAGGCGACGAGTAGGGAGCAAGCGGTCAACTTCAGTTCAGCATATTGCAAGCGGTGTGTTCATCTGAGTGTTGCTGTGCACCACGATCTCCGAAGCACTGTGATTTGAAAAAAAAAACAAAAAAAACTAAGAGTTCGCTGTAATAATTTGACTCTGGATGCAAGCGAGGTCTAAATTGCTAAGAAGCATGGACACGTTTCTGCGGAGCTGTAGCGCCGCGCTGAAGGTAAGAATCTTGAATTTCTTCCCCCCTCTTTACAAACGAGCGATCATCCATATTTTCTATAAATAGTTGTATTTGCTTAAGCACACTCGTGTTTGTAGCTGCGTTTGTAATTTGTAATCACCAACGTTGCGGCAGTAATAGAATAAAACTGCGAGTTAACTTATTAAACTATTTACGTGTCGGTTTGTTTATTTATATATATAATTTGTCAAAGTGTATTTTTACTAGCTTTTTTCCAGTTGGATGTCTGTGACTCGTTTTGATTCGCTGAGTGTCGGTATGAGTTTTATTTCATGTGACAGTCAGTCATTCATCCACAGTGCAATTTAAATTGAGCAAGACAGGCGGCCTCGACTATATATACAGGGAGGGAAATAAGGCTCCCGTTGCATAGCATTGTCCACCCATTCCAGGTTTTAATACGAGTTTGATTAACCTACAGTGTGTACAGGTAGCAAGCACAGGTGTGTCTTAAATCCTAGTAAAACCGGGAATGGATCACACTGCTGTGCAACGAGAGTCTTATTAACATCCTGGTGTTGCTATAAACATTGGGTCAATTTTAACATTAACATGAATTGGAAACCGTATAGCATGACTGATACGTAGATGAGATAACCCTATATTTATTTTTGTATTGGAGTGGGCAAGAGCGATTATTTCCCGTAAATCTCACGAGACGCAAACTCCTCCCACACAGTGATGTCACCACGCATTAGAACTCGGGCTTCTGAAACTTCCAATCGTTCCCAGAACCCTTCTGTTATGTTTGGGTTGTGTTCTTTGCCAACAGACTGCTGAGTCATAACTGGAAGCAATCGAAATCTGCAAAATAAAAACTAAAAAAAAAAAAAAAATTGGAGATTTTGAGTAGTTATCTGCGGAGTGTTGTGCGGTGAGCGTCTTGTGCGTTGTAGGATTTTGTATTAATAACGGCTTCTAAAAATGCAAATTAATTAAACATAACCGCACCAAAAAAAAAACTACAATGCGTCTTTATTAAACTCCAGGTAAAACCAGCAACGGATCAACGGGAGTCTCGTTGCCATAGCTAATTGCGTCACCCGTTCCAGGTGTTAAAAAAACAACAACTCTCTTATCAATGCCTCAATACACACAGGCAACGCTGAGTGATGTGTTTGCAAACCCTACATTTTAATGACAGTCAATGGGGGAGCGCATGACGGTGCTCCGCGATGGAGAAGTGTGTATTATCGTCTCCATTAAGTGGTTTTAAAAGCACTGAGACGGACTAATGCAAACCAGTCCTGATGGACCCTAGTGGTGTGTTTGCACTGAGATAATGCATTCAGTTTCCACAGCCATCTGGCACTGTGAGCAGTCGCTGTGTTTGCCAGGGTCAGTGGTTTGCAGTTCAGGGTGTGATTCATTGTACTGTTTATCTGTTTTTTGTGTTTTCTTCTCCCTGCTAGATTGGAGCCGGCAGCAGAATTGATCGTGGCTAGTAAAGACATTTTCCATCAATCTTTCCAGTTGTCCACTTCATTATAATTATTAACGAGCCATTTAGCAGATGCTTTTATCCAAAGAGACTAGGGGGGGTGAGCTATGCTTCATCAACAACTGCTGCTGCTGCAGAGTCACTTCCAATAGGAGCTTGTTTGTTTTGTGTCTCATCTGAAGGACGGAGCACAAGGAGGTGAAGTGACTTGCTCAGGGTCGCACACACACACACACACACACACACACACAAACAGGGAGTCAGTGGCTGAGCCGGGATTTGAACCTCCTGGTATCAAGCCCCTTTTCTTTAACCACTGAGCCATCAAGCCTCCTTGTCTTCTACTGCTTTTCTGTTACTGTACTTGTGTGATTGCCACCTCTCGTCTTGATCATTGCTATTCCTGGTGTGCTGGTAGACCCGCCACTGAACTGAGACGGCTTCAGCCTATCCAGAGCTCCCAGACAGCTTTCTCACACTCGTCTTTCTCAACATCTCACTCCAGTGCTCGGGTCCTTGCATTGGTCACCAGCGAGCTGCCTGATTTGATTTGGACAACTTAAAAGGTAGTGCATAGATTAGGGTCGCCCCATCTCCAAAGAACGACCGTTTCTGTCTGTCCCTGTGCCTTCACTCGTTGAGAACATGAAATGCCGTCCTGCTATTGTGGCGTCCTTCTAGTAGACTTTGAAAGCGATATCATTTTGTAGTTTCTTTTGATTTAGATTATGTTTGTGTTGTTTTTTGTCATTTTATTTTGTTATGGCTCGCAATCCTAAATTTCCAGGTGATGCCCCGAGCTGTATTTGATAGATCTGTATTTTGAATATATCGTTTTGCAGTCTGCTACAGCATGCAGGAAGATAAAGAAATCCAGCTCAGTATATCTAATGTGTGATTTTTATTTATATATATATATATATATATATATATATATATATATATATATATATATTATTTATTTATTTATTTTTTTTCTTGTTATTCAGTGTGTTTCCCTTTCGGCAATGTAAACCAATGTGACCTGATTCTGAAACAACGTTTTTGTGTTGGATCTCGTTAGCTTCATCAGGAGACAATAACCCCCCAACCTCTGTCAAGATGAATTTCCATCTTTTCGTGACTGCATTATCCTTCTCTCTCTGTCTGTCTCTCTCTGTCTCTCAATTCAATTCAATTCAATTCAAATTGGCTTTATTGGCATGACAATAAAAATAATTGTGTTGCCAAAGCACATATATGGCATAACCGACTCAAATATACAGACAAAGATCTTTTTTTTTTTAATACTAACAGTATCCCTCCTCCCTCTATATTAATACAGTAAACAGAATCCCTCCCTTCCCCTCTATATCAAACAGTACCCCCTTCCCCCCTCTATATTAAACAGAATCCCCCTCCCTCCCTCTATTAAACAGAATCCCCCCTCCCTCCCTCTCTCTCTCTCTGTCTCTCTCTCTCTCTCTCTCTCTCTATCTATCTCTCTCTCTCTCTCAATGGCATGACTTCAGCAGAAGTATTGCCAAAGCAATTACAAAATCAATAATAATATATATTTTTTAAAACAGCATACCAAATCATTACAGAAAATCAATCTAGATGAAAAGATAAAAAAAAAAAATTTAAATAAAACAGACACATATAAAGGTACTTGTAATGGGAGCAGATAGCCCCTAACGGAGTCTCTCTCTCTCTCTCTCTCTCTCTCTCTCTCTCTCTCTCTCTCTCTCTCTCTCTCTCTCTCTCTCTCTCACACTCTCCCTTCATTTCAAAGACAAATCTGGACAGTTGAAACCTCCCCATCCAATTACAAACAGCGGAATTAAAGTCCTTATGCTGCGCTGCTTTCCAGGGTGGAGGTCAAGTCCTGTTTTTCAATTCCAATTCCTTTTTTAAAATCCATTCTCAATTCCAGTTCCTTCGAAGGAATCGGAATGGGGGTTGTAGAGACTTAATAGTCGTTCAACTGCTCCTTTTCGTTTGAAGCCCAGTTTAATGGACTAACAAGCAGACAGACAGCGGCTTCGACTGAAGTCACGTGTCGCCGCTGTTGTGAGAAGCTCATTTTAACAGAACGCCGCTGAGATGCGATTTTGATCCAATTTCGATGCGTTAGGAATCGATTTCTGAAAGGGATTTTAAGCAGCGGATCAGAATTGAAATGTGTTTTTATTTCTTTCTTGTCTTTTGCTTCCTGTTTACCAGCGCAGTGAAGAGGAGGGCTCTGCGGTTCACGTTGTCCTTGGCAACGAAGCCTGTGATCTCGACTCCATGATCTCTGCAATAACCTTTGCATACTTTCTAGCCAAGGTGAGTACTGCAGACTCTAACGCAAACTCTAACCTTCCTAAGTGTGCCAAAAAAGCATTGTAAAGCACAGAGAGGTCTGGTAAAGCATAGGGAAGCATTGTAAAGCACAGAGAGGTCTGGTAAAGCATAGGGAAGCATTGTAAAGCACAGAGAGGTCTGGTGAAGCATAGGGAAGCATTGTAAAGCACAGAGAGGTCTGGTAAAGCATAGGGAAGCATTGTAAAGCACAGAGAGGTCTGGTAAAGCATAGGGAAGCATTGTAAAGCACAGAGAGGTCTGGTAAAGCAGAAATATATTTCCGATCTTTGATGCAGCTGGTGTCTGTTTTTCGTTGAAGACGTTTTAAAGAAATCGCGCAGCTCTCTGCGGTGTGTGTTCAATCATTAACCAGGAAGGAAGCAAACTGAACTGGCTGCCAGGTTCCTAATTTTTAAGTGCTAAAGAATATGTATATTTAGAAAAGGGAGTTTTCACAGGGGAACTACACACCGCAAGGCAATGGGTACAGCCTTTGATGTGACTTAGTGAAGGATTGCCTGGAATAACAGCTCAAATACACAAGTCTTCACGAATGTCGATTTAAAATTCAGGACGTCAACCTCAAGGCAAATAACACAAGACAATGACAGCTTTGAGTTAGCCCTGAGTGGAGCAGTGAGACGGGAGGGGAGCGGGGAGAGAGGTGGTTCATTGTGAGATGTAACCTTAGGGTGAGGAATGTGTGTGGGTAATACACTGGCTAGTTAGCGCACATTGCTGGGCATGGACAGTGTGGTTAATGCCAGCCCCTGGTGCAATAGTACTGCAGTGTTGTTATTTTTATATATAGCGCCTTTCATAGCGGACCACCATCACAAAGCGCTTTACAGAGGCAGGCTGTGAACTGCGCGTTACATGCAGAGTCACTTCCAATAGGACGTTGATTTAACATCTCATCCGCAGGACGGAGCACAAGGAGGTGAAGTGACTTGCTCAGGATCACACACAGGGAGTCAGTCAGGGGTAGAGAGGTGTGATTTGAACCGGTGACCTTCTGGTTACAAGCATGCATGTCGCCCTGGATAAGGGCGTCTACTAAGAAATAAATAATAATAATAATAATAATAATGCATTCAAACTCAATCTGTGGTTTCGCACACTCCTTTTTTGTCTTTTTCTGTTTTTCTTTTCTTCTCCTAGACTTCTGCAAAGACTCCCAAGACGCTGATCCCGGTGCTGAATATCCCGCGCTCGGAGCTCCCCCTGCGGACCGAAGGCACGTACTTCCTGCGGGAGAACGGCATTGCGGAGGAGAGCCTGGTGCTGCGGGATGAGGTGGATCTGCACGCCCTGCACAGGGCCGGCAAGCTCCTCCTCACGCTGGTGGATCACAACGTCCTGCCAGGGTGGGTGGACAGGATGGGAATGAGACGGGGATGTTTAGACAGATCGATGGATCAGGGATGGCAATGAGGCTCCTATTACATTGTGGGGCAGCGGTGTGGAGTAGTGGTTAGGGCTCTGGACTCTTGACCGGAGGGTCGTGGGTTCAATCCCAGGTGGGGGAGACACTGCTGCTGTACCCTTGAGCAAGGTACTTTACCTAGATTGCTCCAGTAAAAAACCCAACTGTATAAATGGGTAATTGTATGTAAAAATAATGTGATATCTTGTAACAATTGTAAGTCGCCTCGGATAAGGGCGTCTGCTAAGAAATTAATAATAATAATAATAATAATAATCATAATAATGGTTTGACTTTCCTGACCGCGCTCTGTGTGTGTGTGTCTCTGCAGGGCTGACTCTGTCCTGGAGGGGGCGGTAGTGGAGGTAGTAGATCACCGGCCCCTGGAGAGAGCGCCCTCTGCTGGCTGTGCGGTCACCTCCGAGCCCGTGGGCTCCTGTGCCACCCTGATCGCGGAGAGAATCGCCCGGAGCGCGCCGCATGTCCTGGACAAGCAAGTCGCGGCTCTGCTGTACGGTAAACACAATCCCTGCAGCCTCCGTGCCTGCCGAGGAGCGGCGCTCCAGCGGCCAAATACCAGGAGGTTCAAATCCCGGCTCAGCCACTGACTCCCTGTGTGTGTGTGTGTGTGTGTGTGTGTGTGTGTGTGTGCGTGTGTGTGCGTGTGTGTGTCTGTGTGTGTGTGTGACCCTGAGCAAGTCACTTCACCTCCTTGTGCTCCGTCCTTCGGATGAGACGTAAAACAAACAAGCTCCTATTGGAAGTGACTCTGCAGCAGCAGCAGCAGCAGTTGTTGATGATGCACCCTCCTAGTCTCTGTAAGTCGCTTTGGATAAAAGCATCTGCTAAATGACTAAATAATAATTAATAATAATTAATAATGTTCAATGTAAGATGTAAGTGACCAGGCATGAAGCTGTCACTAGCCCTGCTGCTGCTGCACCCAGTCCTGGGGTTCAGAACTCCCATCAGTGAAGTCTATTATTATTATTATTATTATTATTGAAATGATCATGAGCCAGGAGTTTGAGCAGGGTTAGAAACTCACACTAGCCCTGCTGCTGCTGCTGCTGCACCCAGTCCTGGGTTCAGAGCTCCCCTCAATGAAGTCTATTATTATTATTATTATTATTATTATTATTATTATTATTATTATTATTATTATTATTATTATTAATATTGAAATGATCAGGAGCCAGGAGTTTGAGCAGGGTTAGAAACTCACACTAGCCCTGCTGCTGCTGCTGCACCCAGTCCTGGGGTTTAGAGCTCCCCTCAATGAAGTCTAGTATTATTATTATTATTATTATTATTATTATTATTATTATTATTAATATTGAAATGATCAGGAGCCAGGAGTTTGAGCAGGGTTAGAAACTCGTGCGCTGTGTGTTTTTGGCCGCAGGTACAATTGTTCTGGACTGTGTGAACATGGCCCCAGAAGCAGGGAAGGTGACTCCCAAGGACAGGGAGCTGGTGGCCTTGCTGGAATCCAAGTTCACAAACCTGCCCCAGAGGGCCACGCTGTTCGAGTCCCTGCAGAGAGCCAAGTTCAACGTGGCAGGTACCACGTGCACTCACACACACACATACACACACACACAAACCCATACGTAATCAACCACACACAGACTCACGTTTATTTTCCCCGTCGCTGTCCTTGTTTCAGGGCTGAGCACAGAGCAGATGTTGCAGAAGGACATGAAGGCTGTGGGAGGAGATGATGTCACAGTGGCCATCAGCGGGGTCTACATGAGACTGGAGGTGAGGCTGCAATGCATGGAGATCCCCACAAGGGGGAGCCAGGATGAGCTTTGTCACATATCCCGTTCAGTCCCTGTGTGTGTGTGTGTGTGTGTGTGCGCAGCTATGAGCAAAAGTTTTGCATCTGACTGCATGCTGTAGCAGACTGCAAAATGGCATTAAAAACTTTGTAACACAGCGAAGGCCAAAAGTTTAGCGTCACCTAGAATTTTGGGATTGAGCCATTTAATTAATAAAAAAGACTATATGAACATAATTTAGATCTTTTATTTAAAAGCGTGTGCTCAAAGAAACTAGAAACATGATATCGCAAAAAAAAAAAACATCTCCCGGAAGGAAGCCATAATAGCAGTACAGTATTTCATGTTAGATTTCGAAATGTCACATATTTTTGTCCGTTTTTCGTTAAGGAAACGATACAAAGCCGTGTGTAACATTGTTCGGCAGGTTTCGTTCGACTTTATGAAGTAAAATTAGATCATTCTGTAGGGTGATGATGCAAAACTTTTGGCCAGAGCTGTGCACAGTTTCCATGCTCCACTCAAGCCAACCTGAAAACGATCTACTGGGTTCAGAGGGAATGCGGTATAACCCGAGTCAGCTCGGGCTGGCTGTCTGTCCGTTCTCGTGGAATGATTGCTGACGGCCGTGGTTTTGATCGGACCGGGTCGGGCAGTGACGAGTCTCTCCCTGTGTTTTTTTTTTTTCCAGGCGTTTCTCCAGCGGTCCGGTCTGCAGCAGGAGCTGTGCGAGTTCTGTCACAAGCATCGCCACGCGGCGCTGGTCGCCATGACGATCTCCTTCAGCGACGGCAACCAGCCCTACCGACAGATCGCCGTGTACAGCTACAGCACCCGACTGAGAGAGCAGGTGAGCCTTGAGCTGGGGGGCTGTCTCGCGCTTCCGTTATTACATGCAGAGGACCAAGGAGGCTGTGCGGTCGAGTGCTTAAAGAAAAGGGCTTGTAACCAGGAGGTCCCCTGTGTCACGAAAAAAACTCACAGCAAACCTTTTCATTTCAAAACCAAGGATGGAAATAAGACTCCCATTGCAGAGCAGTTTCACCCATTCCAGGTTTTAATACCTGCTTGCTTAGCCACAGTGTTTAGGTGACGAGCACAGGTCTTATTAAACTCATCGGAAAACCAGGAATGGAGCAAACTGCTATGCAGAGACCAATACAATATAATACAGAGATCAACAGGGATGGAAATAAGACTCCTATTGCACAGCAGTGTCACCCATTCCAGGTTTTAACATGTGGCGCAGGGTATGGGTAACGAGCGCAGGTGTGTTTTATTAAACTCATGGTAAAAACCAGGAATGGATCAGACAGCTGTGCAATGGGAGTCATATTTCCATCCCTGTTACAACGATACCTGGTCCCGCTCTGTGCTGAAGATAGTTCTCAGTTTCCATGCCTTATTCTCGGCTTCTTTCTGAATCCACAGCTGTGTCAAGCTCTTGAAAACTCCCAGAATCCTCACTTGAACCTCTCCACAATCACCAGCCCCTACCCACACATCAAAGCCTATCACCAGGGCAACACCCTGGCCTCCCGGAAAAAGGTCCTGCCCATCATCAAGGAGTTCCTGAGAGAGCGGGAGAGAGCGGTGCATGCTGGGACAGGCGGGGAGGAGCTGGAGGACCAGTTCGATTCCTCCTGCCGCACCCCGCCTCCCGAAGAGGAGGCTCGTCACCACAGGTACTCGGCTTCCAGGCGCAGACGTCAAGCAGCAGAGGATTCTGGGATGGAGGAGGACTCCCAGCTGCCTCCCACCCCCATGAACAGCCTGGTTGAAGGCTGCCCGCTGGACAACGGCCTCCCCAGACTGACCGCCGATGCCATCTTGGAGAAATTCAGCCGCATGGCGAAAGAGGAGGAGAATTGGGGAGAGCGGGATTTGCCTAGCGGACAGTAGAGGGTTACAGACCCGACCCCCTCCAAAGATCTTGTAGTTTAATACCTCGTTTCCATGACCGCCAATCCAGAGTCTCCCGTCTTCCCCCCCCGATCCCCCCCCTTTGATCGTCTCCCCGAGTCGAGTGAAAGGACTTCCTATGCAATGCCAGTTTTTCGACGGCTGTTGGGGCGTTTTTTTTTTTTTTCTTCTTCCCAGCATGCCTTGCGGCCAATGTCAGATTGTGGTCATTCTTTCCCAGCATGGCTTGCGGTCAAGGTCAGATTGTGGTCATTCTTTCCCAGCATGGCATGCGGTCAAGGTCAGATTCTGGCGGTTCTATCCCAGCATGCCTTGCGGCTAAGGTCGCGTACATTTGTTTAAAAACCGAAAGAATGGACGCTGTCACTTAGCTTTGACAATCCGGACAGTTCTTTGGAGTTTACAGTTACTTAATAATAATAATAATAATAATAAATAAAAATAAACAATCTGAGAATTATTAAAGCACGGAGAAACCAGCTCACCCCGGGTGCCTCTTCCACGTTCACGCCCACTCTGTCTCTTGATTGGTCAGTGTTGTGACCTACATCCGCCAATCACGCTTTGGCCCGCTTTGAGAAAGGGGGTCTGAAAAAAAAAAAAAAAAAAAAGGCATGGAATCTGGGGAATGGCGAGGTTCGAGACACAGGGAGACGAGGTCGCACACCTGCCTGGGTAAAGGTGTGCTCTGTAAAGCCGTATGAACTTTGAGGCAGTCGTGGACCGAACCGTGTGCTGCAGCCGACACCATTCTAAAAGTTCACCAGAGTGGAAGCATAGCAAAGTGTAATCAAGCACAGGCAAGCGTTGTGAAGCACCCGGAGGTACTGTGAGGGACAGCGGATTAAGAACTGTGACAAACTACTCTACAGGAGAGTCGAACGGTACAGCTTGAAATGATTGATTTATTTTTGCAATATTACCGAAGAATTGCTAGGTTTTATAATAAGATCCCTTTTTTTTTTTTTTTTTTAACTGGTATCTTTGCCTGTTTTAATTGAACTGTGCTGTCATGATAACTTATTAATTTTGTTAAACCGCGAAAGTTAAGTCTAAATGTAATGACATCAAATTACATAAATATAGTTTGTTGTGATTTTTTTTTTTTCAAAGAAAAATTAATTTGGTATTTAATGGGTTAATAGTAATCCATAATATGTTAATACTTCATAATAATCATATCAAATAACAATGTAGTATTATAATGAGTATTATAATATAAACATAATGCATTACATATTATATTCTTAATAATAATAATAATAATAATAATAATAATAATACAATTCATATTGTTAATAATAATTACAATTATTATTAGTAACAATAATGATGATAATTAATGATACTACTAATGTTGAAATAATTAAACTCTTCAGAATTTAATTTTTTCTCGTTTTTATTACTAGGAATTTATTTAGAATTTTTATTTTCTATCTTTTTTTTTTTCAATCTCTGACCAATGCAAGCTTTGTTTTGAAGTTTAAAACCGGTCATGTAATAAAAGTTTATATAAAATGCGTGAACCTGTCCTGAGATCTCAAATCCAGAATAAAATTTAAAAATAAACACACGAAAGCATGGCAATGCGGTAACCGCAGATCCAGATACAGAAATATATCGCAGAACTGACTGGATTCAAACAAAGAAGGGGTCGCCAAAAGAGGCGGAAGAGAAATACAAGAACGACGGTCGCATGACGTCTGCAATTGAACTGGAATGGGTCAATTACGTGATAATTACAATTTCAGTTACGCAGCTGTGCCACGGTTCAGTTTCACTTGCATTGAAACTGCCCTTCGTTAGAAGATGCACAATTACAATTTGAACTGCAGTTTAAAAGGGAAAGGGGGTTCTCATTCACGCACGTCCGTTTTGTTTTGTTATAAAGACAGGACAATAGTTTGGAAAACCTAGATCCCAACACTGCTGTCTGCGTTGTTTGTGATGTTAACTGTTAACAGATCTTTATGCAAATCCTGACCAATTGCATTGCAATGCTTCAACCTAATTTGTTTAAATAAAAAGAGAGAGAAATACAGTTCTGGTTAAAAAAAAAAAAAAAACGTTTGTTTGTTTGTTTGTTTGTTTTTTAATGAATAGGGTGCAATTTGAATTTTGTCAAGAGGTTACTGAAAAGAGACGCACTTTTCTGTTTAGCCACAAGGGGGCAGATTGTCTAGGAACTACAGCAGTTGTGACTTATTTTGACTGGCAAAGTATGCAGGCTGTACAGAACATACTCAAGATGTGACCCCTGCGCTCCCCTGACTGTGTGACTCCCCTCTGCACACCACGCGGCCGTGCCTTTACCAGACCCTCGGGGACCCCTGCGCTCCCCTGACTGTGTGACTCCCCCCTGCACACCACGCGGCCGTGCCTTTACCAGGGGAGACCCTCGGGGACCCCTGCACTCCCCTGACTGTGTGACTCCCCCCTGCACACCACGCGGCCATGCCTTTACCAGGGGAGACCCTCGGGGACCCCTGCACTCCCCTGACTGTGTGACTCCCCCCTGCACACCACGCGGCCATGCCTTTACCAGGGGAGACCCTCGGGGACCCCTGCGCTCCCCTGACTGTGTGACTCCCCCCCTGCACACCACGCGGCCGTGCCTTTACCTATATAATTCTGTATAGGAGGCCTGATACTGAGGAGTCAGGCATTAGGACCCTGGGTACGCCTGGCTCTCCTGTTCTCTCTGTAAAAACAGGACTGAGGGGGTATGACTGTGAGCAACAGAGAAGCAGGTTCAGGTGTCAACAAACCAGTCAGGGGAGAGTGAAGTCGTCACACAGGAGGAAGAAACGCGCAGCCAGAGACGCAGCAAGGAAGAGTTAGAAAAAACAAGCCAGCCAGTTCTTAACGACCCGTCGCCGAAATGGGGACGTACTTGGAGCCGAGGAATCAAAACCTGTGAGTAGGAAAGAGAGAATTCCTGACTGGAGATCCTGCATGTGTGTACATGCAGTGCAGATGGGAGAATGTGAGGCTGGGCTGGCGTGTTCTGTGGAAGTAGGCTGAGTGGATGTGTTTGAGAGAGAGAGAGAGATAGATAGACTTGTATTGTGATTTCTTTATTATTATTATTATTATTATTATTATTTATTAGCTGACGCCCTTATCCAGGGCGACTTACAATTGTTACAAGATATCACATTATTTTTACATACAATTACCCATTTATACAGTTGGGTTTTTACTGGAGCAATCTAGGTAAAGTACCTTGCTCAAGGTTACAGCAGCAGTGTCCCCCACCTGGGATTGAACCCACGACCCTCCGGTCAAGAGTCCAGAGCCCTAACCACTACTCCACACTGCTGCTCCTATTTATTGTGTATTAGGGGTAGGTTCTCTCAGACTGAAATATTGGGCAGTTGGTTCTTGGAGAAAATCACCTGTCCGTCTGTCTGCCTGTCTGTCAGTTTACATCATGTTTCAACACAATAGCTGTTTAGAAAGATGGAAAATGTCTTCCTGGATTCTTCCTCAGATGTGTCCGGTTGCTGTGGGGTCCGTTCTGATAAAGCGTTCGTTGTACCCGCTGTGTCAAAGCCCTGCTAGCGCTTACCAGGCTGCTGGCTGTCTTATCTATACAGGTTTTAAAAGAATAACAACAATAATAATAATATTTTAAGACGGAACGATAAAACTTAGCAGAAATCCACTCGGCACAGTCTACGCGATTTTAAAGGACACGTAAAATGACATTTTCTATTATTATTATTATTATTATTATTATTATTATTATTATTATTATTATTATTATTTATGGCAGTGAATTGGATTGACTCAAACCCGCTTTAGGGAAACCAGCTTTTGGACTTTAAATATGACATTGCAAATATCTTTCATCTCCTTTTTCATTCTTTCTTTTTCCTTCCTTCCTTCTTTCCTTTGCAGTTGGAATCGCTTTTTCCCGCACCTCTTGGTTTCTGTGATCTGACTGCCCTGTGTATTCATTCACTCATTCAGACTGCGCTTGTAGATCTCATTCTCCGCCCCTCCTGCTCTGCACTGGACTCTCCTGACCTCAGCACCACATTACTGGATCCTCAGCTGATGCGCTATCCTTGCACTACTGCACTGCTAACATGTCACTGTAGATATAACCTGCTGTGATCCTAACTGGCTGCATCCTAGTTCATATTGTATTCTAGCAGTGTTATTATTATACATAGCATCCTAGTTCATATTGTATTCCAGTAGTGTTATTATTATACATAGCATCCTAGTTCATATTGTATTCTAGTAGTGTTATTATTATACATAGCATCCTAGTTCATATTGTATTCTAGTAGTGTTATTATTATACATAGCATCCTAGTTCATATTGTATTCTAGTAGTGTTATTATTATACATAGCATCCTAGTTCATATTGTATTCTAGTAGTGTTATTATTATACATAGCATCCTAGTTCATATTGTATTCTAGTAGTGTTATTATTATACATAGCATCCTAGTTCATATTGTATTCTAGTAGTGTTATTATTATACAGAGCATCCTAGTTCATATTGGATTCTAGTAGTGTTATTATTATACATAGCATCCTAGTTCATATTGTATTCTAGTAGTGTTATTATTATACACAGCATCCTAGTTCATATTGTATTCTAGTAGTGTTATTATTTGCACATACTGTAAACTACACTGTGTTTAAATATGAAGCTTGCATTGTAACACTGTGCTGCCCTGTGACACCTGTGTGAGTCGCCTGGGATAAAGACATCTGCCAAATAAATAATAATAATAATAATAGCAGCAGCGCTGGAGACACAGGGCTCAGACTCCACGCTGCGTGCCACAGGGATGGGACTGCATGTCACGGGAATGTCAACTGAAAAGCGGAGGAACGGGACACTCCGGAATATACTGACAGGCAAATCTGGATTAACAAGTGGCAGGACCTACAGCTGTGGCCAAAAGTCCAGAGACAATAATTAAAAAAAAAAAAAAAAAAAAAATTATATATATATAATTTATTTCTTAGCAGACGCCCTATCCAGGGCGGCCTTGCAATTGTTACAAGATATCACATTATTTTTACATTTATATATATATATATATATATATATATATATATATATATATATATATATATATATATATATATATATATATATATATATATATATATTAAAAGTTTGAGAAAAAATACTTCTATATAAGTAGTATGATGAATAGGGCGGTAGGCGAGAGCAAGGCTCTTAAGATTGCATGATCACATTCTTCAAGCAGTGATCTAAGCCAGGCGGTGTCTGTTGCGTTTCACACGGATATCGATAGAGCCCGTTCAGCAGGCGGCTGAGTAACAGGTGGTTCAATCCTGCCTTCATCAGCCGCGTTGCATGAGCGCGGTGCGGTCGTGGTGTGAGCGCCCCTCCTCTCAAACCTGCAGAGACGCGCAGGGGTGCAGCGTGTTGTGCAACACAAATTATTATTTTTTTTCTCTGAACAAAACAGCCAAGCCCATTGCCGGCATTTCGGGTAATTACATATATATATATATATATATATATATATATATATATATATATATATATATATATATATATTTGAATCTACTTCTATATGAGTCCTAACTTGAGTTTTTAACTCGACTTAACATGCGGGGCGTTGGTTGAGCGCCCTCTACCGGGCGGCCACCGGCAACAATGCAGTTTCGTGCGCCACACCTGAGTCGCCTTACAGGTCGCCAGTATTTGTTCACCATCATCACAGCCTCACCTATCACCTCGCTTCACTTATCTGAAAACAAGGTGGAAGCAACCGGAAGCCAATACAGTGTTCATATTCAAATGTAAGTAGCTCACAACGTCTCTGAATTGTTTTAAAATATATATTTTTAGTGTTTTATTAGCCGTCTCATTATTATTATTATTATTATTATTATTATTATTATTATGGAACTCCTTGCACCGTGTCAGGTATGCGTGTCCTGCAAATCACAAAGGTATGTAAACACGGGCAAGCCCACGCAGGGCGGTTGCCGTGGCAATTCGGCTGCGCAGGCGGATCAAACACGAGCCGGCACACCCCCTGCTTCCCAGGTAAGGCGGTGACGTCATCGAACCAGGTGAGCGTCCGATTGGCTGGACGTTCTTGGGTCTTTTTCTCTAACTGAAGAAATTTCGTGGTCGACGAAAGTTGAGAGAGACGGGTTCGTGTTTGTATTATTATTATTATTATTATTATTATTATTAACATGTTTTGCAATTGAATATTTAGCGTTGTTGGAGTGGGAGGGACGCTGTAATGTTTGTTTTAACTCTAAATCCGAGTTGAACACGAAGCCACTTTTTCAGGAACAGCGGCTTGAAAGCTGGTTCCCGGGAAAACTGTAGTTTTCAGCCCGGTCAGAAACTGTCCAAAAAATAAATAAATAAATCGGCCAGGTTTTTTTTTTTTTGCATTTGCGTTTTACATTTTTTTTGTAAGTACAAAACTGTAGCTAGTGCGCTCAGCAAGTTGACCGCAAAGTGATTGATTATACAAAAATAAAATACAGATAAATACACTTCTGCAAAAAACACATTCTTTGAGATAAATACACTTGTGTAGCAAAGCATTCTTTTGAGATTTAAACACCAAGTTCTGTAAAATGGGAAGTTTCCCGAGCCAAGAAATCATTTTTGGTATGTATTGCGGAACTCGTTTGTAATGCGAGATATTCGCTCGTATAATTATTTTTTTCCCACGTGTATCAAATCACACGCGGGCCCCAAGTGTGCTCGTTTTTAAGATTAGTTTTCCTGCGTCCATCTCCTTAACATTTTGAGATATGTTAAATATTACAGGTTGGTATTGACAATGTCGACCCAGGGGACTTTTCCGACTTGAAAAAAGAAACAAGGACCAGGGGTCACACGAGGAGGTTAGATAAAGGAGCATTCAGAACAGAAAATAGGAGGCACTTTTTTTACACAGAGAATCGTGAGGGTCTGGAACCAACTCCCCAGTAATGTTGTTGAAGCTGACACCCTGGGATCCTTCAAGAAGCTGCTTGATGAGATTCTGGGATCAATAAGCTACTAACAACCAAACGAGCAAGATGGGCCGAATGGAGCCTCCTCTCGTTTGGAAACTTTCCTAGAATGTAGAATGATAGTTCTTTTTTTTTTTTGCAGGCTGCATTAATACAGCTTCTATTTCCAGCACGATTTTTATAAGCAGACAAGCTTTCTTGAAAATTGTATAGCGGAGTTTTAAAAAATAAATATAAAAAACCTTTTTATAGTACAGCTTTCTAATCTGCAATGTCACTCCTTGAAAAGTTGATAACTCTGTTGTGGCGGAGCCCGCTTCTCAAACACCTCCGCAAAGGACAAGCTGAGGAAAGCAGCTGACCAGAAACAAGACTTTAACAGCTTGGAAAAAAAAAAACATTAAAGCCAGGGTGAAAATAAGACTCCTGTTGCACAGCGGTGCGATCCAGTCCTGGTTTCACTAGGAGTTTAATAATCACACACACCTGAGCTTGTTAGCTAGACACACTGGGGCTAAGCATAGGCCTATACATTATTCTCCTCCTGTTTAAGAGAAAATGAAATTTGGTAGCGAAACAGGTTATTTTTTTTATATGGAAGTGCCCCCCCCCCCAGGCAGGCTGGCAGTGGATTCTATTGACCCCGTGCTGTGATCCCCTCTCTGACAGTGACGTGTCCGGGTTCGAGAGCCTTCACATCACAGATATGGAGCTCAAGGAAGAATGGCAGGATGAAGAATTTCCCAGGTCAGATTATTATTATTATTATTATTATTATTATTATTATTATTATTATTATTATTAATTAGTCATTTAGCACTTTTATCCAAAGCGACTTACAGAGACTAGGGGGGTGAATTCTGCATCATCAACAACTGCTGCTGCTGCTGCTGCAGAGTCACTTCCAATAGGAGCTCGTTTGTTTTACGTCTCATCCGAAGGACGAAGGACAAGGAGGTGAAGTGACTTGCTCAGGGTCACACACACACACACACACAGGGAGTCAGTGGCTGAGCTGGGATTTGAACCTCCTAGTATCAAGCCCCTTTTCTTTAACTGGCTTTAGTGAAGATTGAACACATTCATTCAGCTGTGGCCAAACGTTTTGCATCACCTAGAATTTTAGGGTTATAATTATAATATAATTTAGATCTTTTATTTCATGTAAATCAAATTACAAAATGATATCGCAAAAGTTTACCGGAAGCCATAGCGGTACATTATTTCATGTTAGATTTCGAAATGTCAAATTCATTTTCATTATTGTCAGCTTTTTTGTTAAATATATGGAAAACTACAAAGCAGTGCTATGCAGTTCAATATGTTAATGCTATATTATTTCATCAGGTTTCATTCGACTTTATGAAGCAAAATGCGTTCATTCTATAGGGTGATGCAAACACTTTTGGCCAGAGCTCTGTGTGTGTGTGTGTGTGTGATATATTTAGAGAGATAGATGGAGACACATACACACCCACAAAGGAGCTTTGTGGTGTTTTGAAGCCCTTGTTGAAATTCCTGCCTATCTGGTTTTTAATAAGACGCGACGACCACGTGTAGCCGATTCCCTGCCTGTGGAAAGTTTAGCAAACACACGGGCTCCCCCTGGTGTTGCGATTCCGGTACTGCGCTTGTCTTATCCGTCCTTTTTCGATTATCCTCAAAGGCAACTTCCAGAGGAAACGGAGAGTCAAGGAGAGGGTGATCCCACTGAAGAGGAGGAAAGACCAGGTAACTGAGCTAATTTACACCCAGGCTTTCTCGTGGTCCAGCACTGTCAAACAGTATGACTGCAGCGAAGTGTCTAATTTTGAAATACTGTTACAGCGTACACCATGAAGCCAGCCAGAGTATTTCAGAACAAATTATTTTGAGCCGTCTCTTTTGCTTATTACACTAACCAATGACATTAATTACTTCCAGTCTTAACGTTTTATCAATGAAACTCATTAATTTATATCAAGTTAATCTGTATCGTTGATCCTGGTTTATGACAAATCATTAATAAGTACGTCTCTCTCCTTGTCTCTCTCCTCTCTCCCCCTCCCTCTCTCTCTGTGTCTCTCCCTTCCCC
>NW_026708557.1:0-46613 GCF_902713425.1 Acipenser ruthenus | reverse complement strand
TTACATTAGTAATGCAGATGAAATCCTCATGAAATCCTGTTCATTGGATCCAATTCCTATTCGATTCCTTAAAGATGTATTTACTTTTTGTGTAATGATATTCTTATTATAATAAACAGATCTTTGTCAACAGGAATAGTTCCTGCTGCCTTCAAAACTGCTTTGATTAAGCATTTACTCAAAAAATCTAACATACATTTATTATTATTATTATTATTATTATTATTATTATTATTATTATTTCTTTCTTAGCAGACACCCTTATCTAGGGACTTACAATTGTTACAAGATATCACATTATTTTTACATACAATTATTTGAAGAATTTTAGACCCATTTCTAATTTGCCTTTCTTAGCTAAAGTTCTTCAAAAGTAGTAGTCAAACAACTTAACATATATCTGGATAATAGCAATGTCCTCGAAAGATTTCAGCCAGGGTTTCGATCTGCTCATAGTACAGAGACTGCCCTTGTCAGAGTGGTGAATGACTTACTGATGAGTGCTGACTCTAACTCCATATCCATTCTAGTTCTTTTAACCTCAGTGCTGCATTTGATACTGTGGATCATGCTATTTTGATTGATCGTCTGAAAAGCTGGGTTGGCCTGACTGGAACTGTTCTCAACTGGTTTAAGTCATATCTAACTAACAGACAGTATTTTGTTTCTTTAGGGGAGTCTGTATCAGGGTTATCCAATATTACTTGTGGTGTCCCCCAGGGCTCTATTCTTGGTCCAATATTATTTTCTTTGTATACGCTGCCACTGGGGGAAATCATTCGTAAACATTAGTATGAACTTTCACTGCTATGCCGATGATATGCAACTTTATTTTTCTGTAAAACCCACTGCTATTTCAGTCTTAGTACAGTGTCTTGCTGACATCAAAAGTTGGATGTCTCAAAACTTTTTGCAATTAAACTCAAATAAGACGGAAATCTTGCTGTTAGGTTCCCAGCAACAACTAGAGCTTGCAAACTCCCTAAAAATGATTTGGGCAACCTGACCTCTAATATAAAATCTGATGTAAGAAACTTGGGGGTTATATTTGATTCTGGTTTGAGTTTTGAGGCACATATTCAAAATAATAATAAAAGTGTTTTTTTTTTTTTTTTATCACCTATGTGTAATTAGGTCTTTTCTTTTTTGGCTTATGCTGAGAAACTAATTCATGCTTTCGTTTTTTTTTTCATTTCGTTTTTTGACTTGATCATTGCAATGCTTTATTTGCTGACTTCCTCATCACGTCTTATCACGTTTACAGCTTGTTCAAAATGCAGCAGCGAGGGTTCTGACTAGAATGAAAAAACGGGCTCATATAACTCCTGTGTTGGCCTCATTGCACTGGCTTCCAATACATTTTAGAATTGATTTTAAAGTCTTACTATTAACATATAAAGCATTAAATGGCTTAGCACCAGAGTACCTAAGAGAGATTCTGTCCCCATATAAACCTCTGCGCACTTTAAGGTCGGCTAACGCTTGAACGCTTGCAAAGGTAAAATTGAAAAGGAGAGGAGAAAGTGTGTTTAGTTTTAATGCTCCCAAGCTGTGGAACTCTTTGCCTTCCTCTATTAGAGATGCTGCTTCAGTCAGGATTTTTAATTTAAATTTGTTATTCTTATTTATTTTATTTTTTTAATTTTTACTTATTTCCTGCTTTAAAAAATAAAAATAAAAAAATAAATAAAAATGGTCCTATCTAATTTGCGTGTGAGGCGAAAGCGTGGGAGAAGTACGAGTGGACAAGTACATCACAGTTAGAAGCAGTTTGAAAGCAGGTTGAAAGCTGCAGAAGCTAAACTAAACTTCCAAAAAAAAAATGGTCTTCAAGCCAGTAATCTGTGACAACTGCATGATGTGGGAAATCCGAGAAAACCCAACAGAGCTCCAACCAAGTGAGTGTAAAGTGCTGCAAAATCCAGGACTTGCTTAAAATAGTTAGTGTGCTAGAAATGGAGCTGGTGGAAATGAGACAGCAACAGGGGCTTGAGGAGCTGACACACCCACAATTCATGGAAGTCTGCACCCCTAGCAGACTGAAAGCCACTAGGGAGACTGAAGAGGGTCGAAACAGCTGGGTTCAGATAGGCAGAAGCAGGGTAAAAAAGAAACTTCGTCAAACACAGCCACCAGAAATCCAAACATCCAACAAATTTGAGCCACTTCAAAATTTCAATGACCAAAACCAATATCAAGAGAACGAAAGGAACAACATCCAGGACCGTATAAACAGTGCTGGCCAGGCAGCATAAAGAAGGGAGGTCATGATTGTTGGGGACTCCATATTGAGAAACACAGCAAGTTCAGTTCGCAGTTTGGACCCTCTCGCTACAACAGTGTGCTGCCTTCCAGGAGCCTCAGTCAAGCACATCACTGAGAATGTGGACAGGTTCCTAGAACGAACAGGAGACAACCCCGTAGTAGTCGTCCACATCGGTACAAACAATATTGGAAAAGACAGGCCTAGATCCCTGCAAAACAAATTCAGAGATCTAGGAAGGAAATTAAAAGACAAGACCAAAACTGTCAGCATTTTCCAGTCTCTAGCAGCTTCCAGTTGTCCTGGGCGAGGATTGGTTTTTAACACCTTTTCTTGGTGGTTGCTCTCCTGGGCGGAGGAATGTTTGTCTTTTGTGTGTAATGTTTTGATGGAACAGGTGGCAACTTATTGGTCATGTTACGCTTGTCTTCCAATGCTAAGGCCAAACATCGCAGCACCTGGTCATGGCGCCAAGTAAACCGTCCTTTGACCTTACATCCTGTCAAAATGTGCCTTAATGTTGCAGGTGATGAACACAAAGGACATGAGGGATCCTCTCCTACCCAGAGGTTTAGGTTCTGTGGTGATGGGAGAACATCATATGTTGACCTGATAAGGAAACTGATCCTGCTCTGTTCCATTGACCATATGTCTTGCCAGCCAATCTTGCGTTGTTCCACACTCTCCCATCTCATCCATTCTCCCTGCTTGGCCTGGGAAATGGCCTTTATACACCTCATCCTCTCCTCCTGCTTTTGCACCTTGTTGACTACCAGCTTCCTCTTTTGAGCTGGGGCTGCCTTGTGCCATGTAGGAGGAGCTGAACTGAGACCAAGATCCCTCTTCCATGCTGAACTTGCCCCATGATATCACCAATTCGAAGGGCAGCCTTTGCATCCTCCACAGCTTTCTTTGCCGCCCACTTTCTTTCAGTTTTCAACACAGGTGCTGCCTCCCTTACGCATTTGTCGTGTGACTCTACTAATGTCATTTCCAGTCTGACCTTGGCGCACTTCACTTCCTCGGTTAGAGCGGAGACTGATAGCTGCAGTATTCCTTTACCATAAAGTCCCACTCTGCTGAGGCAGCGTGGAACTCCCAACCATTTCCTGATGTATTGAACTGATTAAAGCTTCCAGCTTCTCTACTGTTGTCATAGAAACCTTGTACAGTCAGTGGCCACAGCAACCTCGGCAGTAGACCAAACTGAAAGCACCAGAGTCTGTTTGCCTGGTAAAGCGCTGCTGTCTATGCTTTTCAACCCTTCCACTGCTTGTTGTCTAACTTCTCCCACACAAACTGTGTCCTTTAGATCCCTGTCGTACCATCTCCCAAGACTCTTCACTGGCTTCTCAGACACTGTTGGTATTGCCTCACCATTAATGAAGAATGTTTTATCTACTACTTTACCTTAATTATAGAGATGCTCCTTGATTTAGTGGGCTTGAATTGCATTCGTGCCCATTCAATGTTATTGGTTAATTTGCCCAATAACCGATTAGTGCAGGCTACTGTTGTAGTCATGGTTGTCATGTCATCCATGTATGCTCGAATTGGTGGTAGTCGCATTCCAGAAGCCAAGCGCTCTCCTCCTACTACCCATTTTGATGCCCTAATGATTGGTAAAAGCCAGTGGAGAAATGGTGCATCCTGCCATTATTCCAACCTCTAGGCATTGCCATGTAGTGCTGAATTCTAAAGTTGAAAAACGAAATTGCAAATCTCCAAAGTAGGCTTTCACTAAATTTGTTATTGTCATCGGTACTCTGGAAAAATCAAATGCTGCCCAAAGAAGTTCATGTGGCACTGAACCATATGCATTATCCAAATCCAGGAATGTCACATGGAGCTCCTTCCTCTCCTTTTTAGCTGATTGAATTTGTTGCCAGATCACACTGATGTGTCCTAAGCATCCTGGGAAACCTGGAATGCCCGCTTTTTGTATTGAAGTGTGTGGCAAAGTGCCCCGCCCCTGTGTGCATTTGTGTGTTCTGTGTATGTATGTATGCGTGCGTGTGTTAATGTTGGTGTATAGTCATTGGTACACGGGATATAAAGGGGTCTGTGTTTCACGTGTATTTAAAAAGTGTAGATTTGTATTTAGGCACGAGGAGAGCACAAATCACTTCACGTGCTGGTTAAATGTAATATGTGAACACGGGGTTTCACGTAATGAATTCACGTGCTGGGATTCAAGTGAGTAATTAATTAGTAATTGAATCCCAGCACAACAGTATATATAGAGACACGTAGCATGCAGTCGGGGTTAGGTGTTCAGAGAGTGGAGAACGGGTGAGAGAGAAGGAGTAAAATCGTCAGCGTAATTATAAATATAATAAGTGTATTCTCACCGTGTTTGTTCGTCTCCGTGCCCCGTTTGTTTAGTGTTAGTCCGTTTTTGTATGTCTGTTTATTTTGGCGCAAGTGCCGTGTCCTGTTTTGTGCTGTTTACAACCGTTTTATTTGTTAAATAAACGCTGAGTGCAGCCATTGCACTCAGCTCATCACAACCACTGTCTTTGTTTGGATTCCTTCTGGTCTGACGCAACCCACTCTGGCCGTCTTTGTGACACGTGGTGTCAGAAGTGGGATAGCCGCGCCTCCAAGCGTCAGACCAGGAGGGGTCTGGATTAAAAAAAAAAAAAAAAAAAAAAAGATTACAAATATTGTTTTGGGGGAAAAAAACAAAACAAAACAAAAAATCAATGGCAGAAGACGCCATCAAACTGCGGGGCTGGTTCCTGGAGAATGCTGGGCTGGAGGCCCAGTCTCTGCCCATAGTCGTCCGGGTCCTGTGGATGATGGACAGTGAGAGATGGGAGGCATATCAGCAGGAACACACCCCAAACACCTTGGAGGAGGGTGTGGAGTTTGTCCTCAACTACCTGGAGGCAACCATAAATGGAACAGCAGCCCAGGTAGCAGGACCACCAGCAGAGGAGTACCTGCTGTCCCCATCTCCACCAGCAGAGGGTGAGTACCTGCTGTCCCCATCTCCACCAGCAGAGGGTGAGTACCTGCTGTCCCCATCTCCACCAGCAGAGGGTGAGTACCTGCTGTCCCCATCTCCACCAGCAGAGGGTGAGTACCTGCTGTCCCCATCTCCACCAGCAGAGGGTGAGTACCTGCTATCCCCATCTCCACCAGCAGAGGGTGAATGCCTGCTGGTTTTGCCTCCACAGCCCAAATGGGAGGAGCCTGAGCATCCACAGCCCAAATGGGAGGAGCCCAAGCGGAAGGAGCCCGAATGTCCTACGCCTGAGTGGGAGGAGCCCGAATGTCCTACGCCTGAGTGGGAGGAGCCCGAACGTCCTACGCCTGAGTGGGAGGAGCCCGAACGTCCTACGCCTGAGTGGGAGGAGCCCGAACGTCCTACGCCTGAGTGGGAGGAGCCCGAACGTCCTACGCCTGAGTGGGAGGAGCCCGAACGTCCTACGCCTGAGTGGGGGGAGCCCGAACGTCCACAGCCCAACAGGGAGGAGTCGGGGCGTCCACAGCCCAACAGGGAGGAGTCGGGCGTCCACAGCCCAACAGGGAGGAGTCGGGGCGTCCACAGCCCAACAGGGAGGAGTCGGGGCGTCCACAGCCCAAAGGGAGGCAAGTCGGGGCTTCCACAGCCCTGGGACCCAAGCCACCAGCAGAGGGAAAATGCCTGCTGGTTCAGCCCCAAGAGCCAGAAGGGGAGGAGTTACAGGCTCAACCCCCTGAAAATTTTTGGGGGGGAGAAGGGCAGGATGCTGGTGTCCCCCAGCAGCCTCTCGCTATGCTGCTGAAGGCAGCACGGCGTGCACATGCCCAGCCGCCACAGCAGAGGGAGCCAGCACCGCCAGGAGCACCGCCAGGAGCAGAGGAGCAGGAGCTGCCTCTGCCTCCACCACCTCCAGGAGCAGAGGAGCAGGAGCTGCCTCTGCCTCCGCCACCACCACCGCAAGGAGCAGAGGAGCAGGAGCTGCCTCTGCCTCCGCCACCACCACCGCAAGGAGCAGAGGAGCAGGAGCTGCCTCTGCCTCCACCACCTCCAGGAGCAGAGGAGCAGGAGCTGCCTCTGCCTCCGCCACCACCACCGCAAGGAGCAGAGGAGCAGGAGCTGCCTCTGCCTCCGCCACCACCACCGCAAGGAGCAGAGGAGCTGGAGCTGCCTCTGCCTCCACCACCGCCAGGAGCAGAGGAGCTGGAGCTGCCTTTGCCTCCACCACCGCCAGGAGCAGAGGAGCTGGAGCTGCCTCTGCCTCCACCACCGCCCGGAGCAGAGGAGCAGGAGCTGCCTCTGCTGCCCGTACCTCCGCAGGGAGTACGGTGGCCGGAGCCCCAGAAAGGGGAGCTGCCGGCCACGAAGAAGGGGGAGGAGGTCTGGAGACCACTTTCCCCAGCAGCAGTTTCGCTGCAGGAGTTCTTGTGGCCGGAGCCCCACAGGAGGGAGCTGCCGGCTACGAAGAAGGGGGAGGTCGGGGGACCACCTGCCCCCGCAGCTTTTTCGCTGCAGGACGGGACCAACAGGCTGTCAGCCGTGCCACTACCGGCAGGGGTGCTGACAGCATTGCCAGCCAAGGGCCCACTGAAGCCTCCCTTCCCAGCCCGAGACTTTGTTCTGGACTGCTGGGTTTTTAAGGGGGGAGGTGGCCGTTGAGGCCATGTGTGCTGCGCACAAGGGGGGGTATATGTGGCAAAGTGCCCCGCCCCTGTGTGCATTTGTGTGTTCTGTGTATGTATGTATGCGTGCGTGTGTTAATGTTGGTGTATAGTCATTGGTACACGGGATATAAACGGGTCTGTGTTTCACGTGTATTTAAAAAGTGTAGATTTGTATTTAGGCACGAGGAGAGCACAAATCACTTCACGTGCTGGTTAAATGTAATATGTGAACACGGGGTTTCACGTAATGAATTCACGTGCTGGGATTCAAGTGAGTAATTAATTAGTAATTGAATCCCAGCACAACAGTATATATAGAGACACGTAGCATGCAGTCGGGGTTAGGTGTTCAGAGAGTGGAGAACGGGTGAGAGAGAAGGAGTAAAATCGTCAGCGTAATTATAAATATAATAAGTGTATTCTCACCGTGTTTGTTCGTCTCCGTGCCCCGTTTGTTTAGTGTTAGTCCGTTTTTGTATGTCTGTTTATTTTGGCGCAAGTGCCGTGTCCTGTTTTGTGCTGTTTACAACCGTTTTATTTGTTAAATAAACGCTGAGTGCAGCCATTGCACTCAGCTCATCACAACCACTGTCTTTGTTTGGATTCCTTTCTGGTCTGACGCAACCCACTCTGGCCGTCTTTGTGACAAAGTGTCAATGAAGCAGTTCTTTAAATCGGTAAGTTGACAATCTTTGAGCAATAATGCTGAAGAAAATCTTGCCTTCTAAATTTGAATGGGTCTTTATAAAAGTTAGTTCTCGCACGCTCCTTCTTTTTGTAGCGCTTCCGTAGGCGCTCAGCTCTGCGCAATGTTGCAAGCTTATCTTTTATGACCCTTTGTAAGAGATTGAGTCCCTCCTTCTGACTTTGTTCTGCTCTTCTCCATTGCTTCCTCAGCTGTCTCCTTTCTCTAACTAAGCGTTCAATCTCCTGCTGCCGTCTAGACTTTCCAGGAATAGTTTGTACACCAAAGCCACTGGTGATCCATTTTACAAGGTCAGGCCAATCTTCAGGGAACTCAACAATTCCAAAAAGATCATGCCATTCAGTGAATGGTTATCGGTTGGTGAAAGTATGATCCCATATTAAGGGCGTCATGGGTTCAAACAGTTCATCAGAGGTAAACCAATCCGTTATGGATTTAAACTCTGGAGTCTTGCCTCTTCAACTGGGTATATGTACCACATGGAACCATATGCTAGAGCCCACACTCTCCTTCTAGAGACTGGATTGGGTCAGGGACCCAGTGTAGTTCAAGGTCTTGCTGAACTTGCTGAGGTACCTCAAGGATGCAAATTCACACATGACAACCTCTTCACATCCTTCACACTTCTTGAAGAGATGACTAGATGTGGATATGGAAGCTCTGGGACAGTAAGAACAAATCGTTTGTTTGACGTCCCTTTCAGACCTTAGAAGGAATCGAGAAGACACCCAGAGGATCTTCAGAAGTTTTGACTGAAGGAGAGAAACTGCTTGTCAGGTGGAAAGACAACAGTGTTGTCACAGTGGCAACAAATGTAGAAGACAGATATTCTGAAGTAATTGTCAAACGTTGGAATAAGGAAAAGCATGCTCATGACAAGATCCCACAATCAAGATGCATCTACTCCTATAACCAGCATCTGGGAGGTGTAGATCTCCAGGTCTCCCGTTACTGACTCACCATTAGATCGAAAAAGTGAGGGTGGCCCATCTATGCCTGGTCTATCAATAGTGCTCTAGTGAACAGCTGGCTGTTCTACAGGGACATCGTAGGTGGTGACTGTGACCTTCTACGCTTTCAACGCACTGTGGCACACAGTCTGCTACTTTGTTTTGGGACCAAACCAAGAGGACTTGGAAGAAGATCTTCACGAACTGCAGCAGTAGTTGAGTCCGCAAGGTTCGACAACATCTCTCACTGGCCAATCAACTCAGGCAATCAATTCTTGAGATGCCGTGTATGTGACTGTCTGTCGTACAACCTACTATTGTGAGAAGTGTAAAATGCCACTGCTTCAGAAAGTTTCATGTGCATTAAAAAATGAGAATGCAAACTTCAAGGGCATTATGTTGGAATGGAATGTGACCTGTCATCTTGACATGTCATTGTAAACTCTTTTTACAGTTTCATGTCAATAGTAACTGTGAATGTTGACAATGTTTGGTTGAAGCCATATGTTAAACTGGAACCTAAAGTTTGTCTTTAAGCTTCAGAATTAAGTAGTTGCTTTTGTTAACTGAGAACATCAATGTAAAAATCTTGGTGCACTGACATGAAGAATGTATATGCAAGAGGTCACGTAAAGAGGTCATAAGCTGAGAATTTTGATCATAAAATACTTTAAAAAGTTTTGTTTTATGCATTTTCTTTACTGACGATGTTAATATTTTTCATAATGTTAATTTGAAAATGGAATTAATATTTTGCATTACAGAGGGATTTCAAATTTATATTTGTTTGTTTGCACTGTACATGGTAGTGACACTGTTTGTTCCCATCGGTCACAATAGTGACTGACAATAAGATACTTTTTCACAAACTTCTCACATTTTTTTTTTTTTAAACTGATTTAGATTATCTGAAAGGGTGACCTATAGAATATAATTTGTGTAGTTACATGTCAGGGAAAAATTTGGGAACAAATGGGTTAAAAGCATGAGGTTGCGAAGACAATGGGCTTCATCATGGCTTTGGGTCAAAATATGACCTAAACACAATGTCACCAGAACGTTGTGTGTTAGCTGGGAATCCAGCTATGTGAACGGCACGAAAACGATGTCAACATATAGACTTTTAAAGTTTGGGGAACATAATAATTTTCTCAAGTAGATTAATTCAGGAAGTGAAAACATCACTTTGCTAGCTTGCTATTGGCTTGCTATTGATCAGCGACGGTGCTACACTGATCGGTGATTTAAGTTTGGCCTGCATATGACAGGTGTTTTTTTTTTTTTTTTTTGGTGTTAAAGCATTATTAACAGACGACAGAACGTAAAAGGATGAGATGAACTAAAAGGCGAAAACAATTAGCCGTCTTTTAAAAGCATGAGGTTGCAAATACAAGCAGGCTTGCATCACGGCTTTGGGAATGTATGGGTGTTTTTTTTTTTTTTTTTGCTTTTTGATATTCCCTCACAAGGGATTTTATTTTAGAGCGGTACTGCTCTGCAGTATGTTTTACCTCATAGTCATTATCACTAATTTTGTGGAGATTATTTTGTCATTATTTTGGCATTTTTGGTGTAGCCATGATAAAGGTACTGCGCTCAATGTAAAATGTAAAGCTGTTTAAAGTATTTAAACTGTAAAGCAAGACATACGCATGCTTCAGAATATTGACTTAACTTTGAGTTCAAGAATACACCGTGTAACAATTCTTTTTTTTTTTTTTTTTGTTCCTGGGTAGTAAGTGTTATTTCCTAATTGCTTATGCCTCAAAAGTATAGCAAATGGCTATTATTCCCCACAAACTTTGCTTTTTTGACCAGGACAGTGATATTTTGAAATTTACCTATTTTCCAGAACATTCCAGATAGATTCAGTGCTGAGTAAACTTGGAGTAACTTCTAGAACTTTCTAGAACTTTCCAGTAATATAAATAGTAGTATAAATACAGGGGCCTTAAGACCACCCGTTCAGTTTAGTTCCAGCTGCCTAAGTGGATACATATCTGCATTTTTCTGAGATGGCATCAAGAGGCTGCAAGCATCCGGCAGACGCATTTTGCTATGTCTGCGGCCAATTTATCAAGACAAGAGCGAAAAAGTACTCTGTGGAAGCATCTGCTAAGATGTGTGAGGCCTACAAGGCATATTTCGGCATGCCTGTCTGGGATCAAGACAAACCCTGGGCACCTCATTTCACCTCCGAGCACTGCAAAAAAACTCTGGAAGGTAAGATGGACAATTGTTGCTCGGAATTTTATGTTATAAAATTTGTTAAAATTTTTAAAATTGTAAAAGTTTTTAAATTTTCAATGTTATTGAAAAAATATATCATATATGAAAAATGTTGCGAGAATCTCTTACACATTAGTCATGGGTGAAATAAATGTATTTTTGTAGGATAGTACAGAGGGGAAAAGAGAGCCATGAAGTTTGCTATCCCAAGAATTTGGCGGGAACCCACTGACCACTCAAGCAACTGCTACTTCTGCATGGTGGACCCTTCCAAACGTCGGACTGGCAAGAATGCACCTGCTATCACGTATCCGGACCTTCCTTCATCCATCGCCCCGGTGCCACACTGCCATGAGCTCCCCGTACCCACTCCTCCGGAGAGAGAGCAGCCATCTTTAGAAGAGAGCAGCAAGTCAGAGAGCGAGGAAGATGTTGTAGATCCAGATGACAATTTCAGAGGTGGAGCTGAGGAGAGAAACCCATACTACCCCAACCAAAAAGACCTCAACGACTTGATTAGAGATCTTGGTCTCACCAAGTCCAATGCCAAGCTTTTGACGTCTAGGCTCAAGCAGTGGAACTTGTTGGATGAAAGTGTGCAAGTCGCAGATCAGAGGAAGCGTCACCAACCTTTTTCCAGCTTCTTCACCCGTCAAGATGGGCTCTGCTTCTGCCACAATGTGACCAGTCTGTTCGAGGCAAACGGAATCGCCTGTAACCAGAATGAGTGGCGCCTCTTCATTGACAGCTCATCCAGGAGCCTCAAAGCCGTGCTGCTCCATAATGGTAACAAGTACCCGTCTCTTCCCCTGGTTCACTCGGTGCACCTCAAAGAGGATTACAACAGCATCAAGACCTTGCTGGACGCCTTGAAGTATGATGAGTACGGCTGGGAGGTCATAGGAGACTTCAAAATGGTGGCATTCCTGATGGGTCTCCAAGGTGGTTTTACCAAGTTTCCCTGCTATCTTTGCCTTTGGGACAGTAGGGACACCAAGGCGCACTACCACAGGCGGGACTGGCCACAGCGGACCGAGTTCTCTGTGGGGAGGAACAACGTAAAGTGGGAGCCACTGGTGGACCCCCGGAAGGTGCTGATGCCACCACTGCACATCAAATTGGGCCTTATGAAACAATTTGTCAGAGCTCTAGATAAGGAGTCGGCAGCCTTCAAGTACCTTCAAGACTTCTTCCCTAAGCTGTCTGAGGCAAAGGTCAAAGCCGGTGTCTTCGTCAGACCACAGATAAAGAAGATCCTGGACTGCAATGAATTCCCCAAGAAGCTCACTAGTAAGGAGAAAGTGGCTTGGAACAGCTTTGTCGCAGTGGTTCGGGGCTTCCTGGGCAATCACAAGGCCGAAAACTATGTGGAGCTGGTTGAGACTCTGGTGAAGAACTACGGCACAATGGGCTGTAGGATGTCCCTCAAAGTCCATATCCTTGATGCTCATCTTGATAAATTCAAGGAGAACATGGGAGCCTACTCGGAGGAGCAAGGCGAGCGCTTCCACCAGGATATACTGGACTTTGAACGCCGCTACCAAGGACAGTATAACGAGAACATGATGGGAGACTACATTTGGGGGCTGATTCGTGAAAGTGATTTACAGTATAATCGTAAATCTCGAAAAACTACTCACTTCTAAATCTTTTGTAGTCATTTTTGTATTACTTTAGTATAAATACATGTTAATTTGGATTCATATGTTGTTTTTTTCTGACTTTATGTGAACGAAAAGACACAAATTTGCCAGTTTTCTCATTGGAAATAGGTAAATTTCAAAATATCACTGTCCTGGTCACAAAAGCAAAGTTTGTGGGGAATAATAGCCATTTTCTATACTTTTGAGGCATAAGCAATTAGGAAATAACACTTACTACCCTGGAACAAAAATTGTGTTACATAGTGATATCAGTTACAGATGAAGTATGAGCCCAGTTAGGCAACTGAAAATGGTATCCATTCACTATACTCCTACAAATACTGTACAGTATTAAAGCTTTAAATATGAGAATCCAAAAACATGTTGCAGTTAATAAATACCTACACTTTATTCATTTTGAAAGATACCGGTATTCTGGCAACAAAACTATAGGAAAAGAGCATAAGAAAATCAAGGAATAGTAGAGTTAGTAATAGTAGAACGACCTTTTCTTAACCGGAACTTTATTCGAAGAGCATTAGGCCTACATTATTCATAATGCTCTTCAAACTGCATTTTTTTGTTTGTTTGTAACGTGTTTCTTCACATATATATATATATGTGTGTGTGTATATATATATATATATATATATATATATTGTGAAATTAAGAGTGTAAAAGAGGTTAGAGACCCAGAACGACTAGGAACTACAATTCCCAACAACGGGGCAAACATACCATGCATGACGGGTAACAGCGGTAGCTTTAAAAAGCTGCGGGAATCAGCTAGAGGGGAGAGGGAGAACAGGTGCACACACGAGCCGTGGGAGAGGAGAGTACCTAACCCAGACGAAAGTGGGCAGCGGCATTGGGAGCGGAATTGGGAAATTAACCAGTGGTAACTCAGAGGAATACAATTGTAGCACTCGTTTCTAAAACGGTAAAGCGTAGTGGGACATTGCATTGAAGCAACCTTGCGGACTACCTTTGTCACCAGTTTGAGACAACCATTGTTTCTACAGCGGGACTGTGCACGGTGGTTTTACCTTGGAAACAACACGGCGGACTACAGGCTTCCCTGCATCGGAGCAACGCAGAGAACACTGACCGCTGTAGAGTGAGTACGCTGTGTTGTACTGTTGATATGCTGGGAGCTATGGAAGTACGGGACTTGTGTGTATGTAAACAGAGTGCTTAAAGACTGTATCAAAAGCCCATAAATTGGGCAAGTGATTAACCCAGGAGAACTGTGTTCGGCTGGAAGAGTTGAACGGTATACAAATTACGCAGGGACACCGAAAGGGTGATTTAAATAAAAACAACTTTATTGTATGTCCGGGGAACAGTGGAACCTGCAACCAAAGAGAGGCGAGAGTTAGAGAACGCTCATTGCTCACTGTTTTTCACCTGTATTAATTCTATTCTACACAGCAGTGTTATTACTTACCTTTACGAAAGGTTGGCCGGGTGTTGGGGCCGCACTATACCGCAAACAAGCTTCCGGGGCCGTCGGGATTACAAACCTGTGAGTAGGACGGGGACTACCACAACTCCACAGCGCCATCTGGTGGATGTCCGCGACAACCTGGAAAAGAGAAAGAAGCCACAATACCAAGCAACCACCAAAGAAACTTGGATACAGCAAGCCATTTCTTACCTGAGGGTCTCGTTCCACAAAAAGTCCTGGACTGTGTTTATTTGAGTTTGTTATTGTTTGTCTTGATAATTGGAACTTCTGTGTGTTCATTTGTGGAATATAAGAGGAAAAGGAAAATCATTAAAACCGAAATCTCCTTGGACCTGGGTCTCTGTCATGTTCTTCTGCACCAAAACAGGCACTACAAACACATCTCATACTTACGTGGACTACACCAGTTCACAATATATATATATATATTTTTAGAAATACCACATCTTTACCCATACATTTTTTTATACACCAAACCAACACAATCTGTTCATTTTAAGATATCACAAACATCTTTTTAATCGACTTCCTGTCTATTTCGAGATATCTAGCACAACTACAATGCTGCTTTCCTTTTAAATACATATTTAATTTATTTTATACAGTAGTTAGTATGCGCTAGACACAAAAACCATGCTAGACACAAACAATGCTGTTGGATAAAGCTCACTTCAGAACCAATTAGACAACAGATAGTGGCTGGGGGGTGGGACTTGGCATGTAACTTGAAAGGGAGGCACGTGTGCTGACCTAGTGCTGACTGAGGGAAAGAGCAAAAGCTAGTGATGGAAAGTTCGATTCTTTTTAGTGACTCGATTAATTTGATTCAGTTCAGTTTGGTGAATCGATTCATTTGATTCACTGACACAAAACCAATCAATGTAGACTGCCTTAAGATTGTTTACGTAGGATTATTTGAACTGGAACGAACGAGTCGTTATTATTTTTTTATTATTATTTATTTCTTAGCCAACGCCCTTATCCAGGGCGACTTACAATTGTTACAAAATATCACATTATTTTTACATGCAATTACCCATTTATACAGTTGGGTTTTTATTGGAGCAATCTAGGTAAAGTACCGTGCTCAATGGTACAGCAGCAGTGTCCCCCACCTGAGATTGAACCCACGACCCTCCGGTCAATAGTCCAGAGCCCTAACCACTACTCCACACTGCTGCTCGTTCACGAGCTGCACATCACAAAAGCTAGGGATAATTTATATTTGGTTGACTGGGTTCATGAACATTAAATTAAACCTAGTTTGACAAAAAAAATAATAATATATATTTAGAATCCTGGAGATAACATAACAGTTTGAACCATTAGCATTGTTTATTATTATTATTATTTGTTTATTTAGCAGACGCCTTTATCCAAAGCGACTTATAGAGACTAGGGTGTGAGAACTATGCATCAGCTGCAGAGTCACTTACAACTACGTCTCACCTTCAGGTCCTGCAGAGAAAATCGGTGGCCCAACATGACTTAACCCATTAAATGCAAGGCTACCTATTCAACATAGATACATAAAGAGCGAATAAGAAGCTGAGCGATTGGCATATGTAGCAAGTGTACCCACTTTTCTGCCCCAGTAAACCATGTTTGCCCTGGCTAAATACAAGTGGGGCTTGCAGAGGGGTTGGCCCTTTTCAGGTACCGGCAGAGAAATCGGTGGCCCTAAGTGATTTAACCCTTTAAATGCAAGGTTACTTCTTCAACGTAGACAAATACATTTATGCACTTAAAAGCTTGCGAATAAGAAGCTGGCGAATAAGCCAACTTCAGCCTTGTGTTTTTCAGTGTAAATGTATGAAAAGAAGACAGACGTAGCCATAATACAGTCAAATTTAATGTCACACTCTGCTTATTCTCATTAAATTGAAATGTCCCGGCCCGAATATAATGCATGCTGTGACTTTGATGTTTTGTTTTTAAAATATACTAATGATCAATGCATTGCTGAGTTTGTTACGCTCGCGTATCAGGTGGTGTCTGGAATGATCCAAATGCAATTAAAACAGAGGGTGGAGGCGTGAAATAAATATATTTATAACTTCTCTTATGCAATTATTTCAATAGCGATTAATACCCTTTGCGGTCCATTTCCATAAATTAAAAGTAAATCAGCTCATTTTTGCTGTTTAATCTAATATTTGTTAATAATACAAGTAAAACTTCAAAGAAAAGTTTGAAGTATCTGGTATTGCCAGGCAGTCTCCCATCCAAGTACCAACTAAACATGCATATTATTATTATTATTTATTTTATTTTTTTTAGCAGACACACTTATCCAGGCCAACTTACAATTATGACATACAATTACCCATTTATACAGTCAGATTTTTTACTGGACCAATCTAAAAGCAGCAATGTGTCCCCCACATGTGATTCAATCACAAACGTCCAGTCAAGAACAAAGTGCTCTAACCACTACTCCACAGATGCTGCAAGCGACGGATCACTAGTGTCTCATTGTATAAGGCCACGAAAAATTCACGATTTCACATATTTGACTGCCTACCATGAAAAATGTAAATATTGTTGATTTCTGGCTGAGGTATGAAATCAGATTCCGAAACATGGCAAAAATTGCACACTGTTTTTTGTCAATTCCACCAAAACTCTGTAGATGCAGCACAAGCAGTTTCTGCATATGGACAGGTTTTTACACAACAAAGACAAACCATGAGTGTTGAAACTGCAACAAGTTGCACGATTACTATTATTATTATTTATTTTAGTACAGCAGCAGTGTCCCCCACCTGGGATTGAAGCCATGACCCTCCGGTCAAGAGTCCAGAGCCCTAACCACTACTCCACACTGCTGCCCATGCTAGCCTTCAACAAGGGCCAGATAATTTGTGTGTGCGTGACTGTGTGTGTGTGTGACAGAGCATGCTTTGCGTGCACGTCGTATACAGTGCCTTGCAAAAGTATTCAGACCCCTGACCAATTCTCTCATATTACTGAATTACAAATGGTACATTGAAATTTCATTCTGTTTGATATTTTATTTTAAAACACTGAAACTCAAAATCAATTATTGTAAGGTGACATTGGTTTTATGTTGGGAAATATTTTTAAGAAAAATAAAAAACTGAAATATCTTGCTTGCATAAGTATTCAACCCCCACACATTAATATTTGGTAGAACCACCTTTCGCTGCAATAACAGCTTTAAGTCTTTTGGGGTAAGTATGTACCAGCTTTGCACACAGTGTCGGAGTGATTTTGGCCCATTCTCCTTGGCAGATTTGCTCCAGGTTGTTCAGGTTGGTTTGGACGACGCTTGTAGACCGCAATTTTCAAATAGTGCCACAGATTCTCAATGGGATTGAGATCAGGACTTTGACTGGGCCACTGTAGGACATTCACCTTTTTGTTCTTGAGCCACTCCAATGTTGCTTTGGCCTTGTGCTTGGGATCATTGTCCTGCTGAAAGGTGAATTTCCTCCCTAGCTTCAGTTTTTTAGCGGACTGAAGCAGGTTCTCTTGCAGTATTTCCCTGTATTTTGCTCCATCCATTCTTCCTTCAATTTTAACAAGATGCCCAGTCCCTGCTGATGAGAAGCATCCCCATAGCATGATGCTGCCATCACCATACTTCACTGTAGGGATGGTGTGTCTTGAGACATGGGCAGTGTTAGGTTTGCGCCACACATAGCGCTTTGAGTTTTGGCCAAAAAGCTCTATCTTGGTCTCATCTGACCACAAAACCTTTTCCCACATCGCAGCTGGGTCACTCTCATGCTTTCTGGCAAACTCCAGACGTGCTTTCAGATGGTACTTTTTGAGTAACGGCTTCTTTCTTGCCACCATCCCATACAGGCCAGTGTTATGCAGAGCTCTTGATATGGTTGACTGGTGCACCATTACTCCACTCCCAGCCACTGAACTCTGTAGCTCCTTTAAAGTGATTGTTGGCCTCTCTGTGGCTTCTCTCACAAGTTTGAGCGCTGAGTTTTGAGGGACGGCCTTTCCTTGGCAGTGCCTGGGTGGTGTGATGCAGCTTCCACTTCCTGATTATTGATCCAACTGTGCTCACTGGGATATCCAAACACTTGGATATTATTTTGTACCCTTTCCCTAATCTATGCATTTGTATTACTTTATCTCTAACTTCTGTAGAATGCCCTTTGGTCTTCATTTTCCTTCAGATTCACAGCCTGACCAATGATCCTTCAACAGTGGGGTTTTTATCCAGAAAATGTGACAGCAACTTTAATGGTTCACAGGTGGAGGCCAATGGTAAGGTAATTGTGTCCTCGTTTGGGCAATTTCTTTCATCGGTGTAAACTGGGAGCTTCCACAGCACAGGGGTTGAATACTTAAGTATGCAAGCAAGATATTTCAGTTTTTTATGTTTCTTAAAAATATTTCCCAACATAAAACCAATGTCACCTTACAATAATTGATTTTCAGTTTCAGTGTTTTAAAATAAAATATCAAACAGAACGAAATTTCAATGTACCATTTGTAATTCAGTAATATGAGAGAATTGGTAAGGGGTCTGAATATTTTTGCAAGGCACTGAGAAGAAAAACGGTTTTGTCACTTGCACTAAACCCTGTTTTTAACATTTTGCTTTTCAAAGTCAGCATAACGCTATACAACACAGTCCGTTTAATTACTGTATGAACATAGCATACAAGTTTTAAATGTTTACAAAACTCGACAATGTTGCCGAATTTGTCATTCAGACTTGTTTAGTTTTAATCAGTTTTGTCTGCTTGTTTCTTTTTTCAGCCAACACATTTAAATGACCCTTGTTTGTTACATTTTAAAAGATAGTTTTAAACATTACAATGTAAATGTTGACTCAGTAGCTACCATTAAATGTTTCAACCTCGGTGACTTTCTTTGATGCACTATTAATTTTAGGCAACTTGCAATATATATATATATATATATATATATATATATACATATACACACAGTACCAGTCAAAAGTTTGAGTGAAACCAGGTTTTTCATGATTATCTATGCTTTTAACTGTATAAACTTGTCTATAAACACTTAATATTTCATTATATGATACGTGTACTTATATAAGCTGATAATCATAAGTGAGTTGCATTCAAAAATGTTATTTTTAAATGAAAATGTAAATCTTGTCAATTTCAATGAAATGGTCACCCAAAGCAAGGGGATTTCAGTCTGAAGTCCAAGTCAGTTAAAAGTCTGAAATGTGTATAACACGGTGTTAGAACACTGGCCTAAGTATTAAAGTGTCTTTGTTAGATGTTCTCCGAGTTAACTAGCATGTTACCTAATTAACCTTTTGTCACCAATTATTGTTAACAGGTGAGGGTCCATGATTACTATAAATATAGGTAGCATAGGCACAAGTTTGTCATTCCTGAATGTAAGGGAGCAGAAAATGGCAAAATACGCTCAGTTAAGCAATTAAAAAAAGACTGTAATTACTTTAAGAAATTACTTAAAGTCTGTAATTACTTTAAGAAATGAAGGTCAATCTTTAAGACAAATCGCAAGAACTTTGCAAGTGTCTGTAACAGCTGTGGCCAAGACCATCAAACGATTTGAAAAAACTGGCACTCATGAGGACCGAACAAGGTCAGGCAGGTCAAGGGTGACCTCAGAATCAGAGAACAAGTTCATTCGAGTCACAAGTCTGTGAAACCGGCGATTAACTGCCCCTGAAATACAAGCTCAGCTAAATGCTACTAGAAGTACAGATGTTTCAACATAAACTGTTCAGAGGAGATTGCGTGAAGCTGGCCTTACTGGAAGAATTGCTGCAAAGAAACCATTGTTAAGAGTGCAGAATAAGAGGAAGAGACTTGCCTGGGCCAAAAAACACAGAAACTGGACATTTGAGGAGTGGAAGTCAGTCTTATGGACCGATGAGTCAAAATTTGAAATATTTGGGTCCAACCGCCGAGTATTTGTAAGACGCAGAGAGGGTGAGCGCATGAGTTCTGCATGTGTGGTTCCCACTGTCAAGCATGGAGGAGGCAGTGTCGTGGTCTGGGGTTGCTTTGCTGGTGACAAAGTTGGTGATCTTTACCAAGTCCATAGCAAGCTCAACCAGCATGGCTATCATTGCATACTTCCGAGGCATGCCATTCCATCAGGATTACGGCTAGTTGGGCAGTCCTTCATTCTTCAGCAAGATAATGTCCCGAAACACACATCAAAGTTGTGCAAGAACTATCTGGCGAAGAAGGAAAGTGAAGGACAACTCAATCTAATGACCTGGCCTGCCCAGTCTCCAGACCTCAATCCCATAGAACTTGTATGGGACGAACTGGACAGAAGAGTCAAAGCAAAGCTACCCACAAGTGCCCTACATGTCAGGGAATTGCTGCAGAAGAGCTGGGAAGACATGTCGGGTGATTTCCTGCTGAAACTTGTTAACTGAATGCCTTGTGTTTGTGAGGCTGTTATTAAAGCAAAGGGTGGCTATTTTGAGGAATCCAAGATTTAGAGACAATTTTCTTGAACATTGCTTTGATACTCCTTATGTTTTGTTTTGTATATTGTAACATGTGTTTTCATTTTCAAGTATTTACAGAAACGTATACGACGTAAAACATTGTCAATTATGAAAAAAACCTAGTTTCCAGCAAGTGTACTCAAACTTTTGACTGGTACTGTATATATATATATATATATATATATATATATATATATATATATATATATATATATATATATATATTTACATTAAACTTGTACTTTTTTATATAGGTATATAAATGTCAATTGCTGTGGATAAATGCATAAGCCATATCAATTAATATGACATGTAGTTTTCTAGCTTGCTATTTATTAATTTATTTATACATTTATAATAAACATGTATTCATTTCTACATTTATTTATTTAAAAAGATGTATTTCTAAATGTATTTATCTATGCATTTGTTTAAATCATGTATTTATTTCTACCAAATAAATTATTCCTTTATTTATTTTTAATTAAACAAGGAACTACAATTTATCAGAGATCAGATTTAGACAAGGAAGCTACATGCCACTCTTGTGTGCAATTCCATTCTATGGTATTGTCACAAAGACGGCCAGAGTGGGTTGCGTCAGACCAGAAAGGAATTCAAACACAGACGGTTGTTGTGATGAGCTGAGTGCAATGTTGGCACTCAGCGTTTATTAACAAATAAAAGGTTTTAAACGGTACACAAAACAGGACACGGCACTTGCGCCAAAATAAATAGACAAACAAAACGTACTAACACTTAACAAACGGTGCACGGAGACAAACAAACACGGTGAGTAGATACTCTAACTATTTACTTATATTTACGTTACTCCTCTCTCTCCCGTTCTCCACTCACCGAACACCCAACCCCGAGTGACAGAAATGTGCATCTATATATACTGTTGTGCTGGGATTCAATTACTAATTAATTATTCACTTGAATCCCAGCACGTGAATTAATTCTGTGCAACCCCGTGCTCACATATTACATTTAACCAGCACGTGAAGTGATTTGTGCTCTCCTCGTGCCTAAATACAAATCTACACTTTTTAAATACACGTGAAACACAGACCCGTTTATATCCCGTGTACCAATGACTATACACCAACATTAACACACGCACGCATACAACACATAACACACAAATGCACACAGGGGCGGGCACTTTGCCACATATACCCCCCCCTGTGCAAAGCACACATGGCCTCAACGGCCACCTCCCCCCTTAAATACCCAGCAGTCCAGGCCAAAGTCTCGGGCTGGGAAGGGAGGCTTCAGTGGGCCCATGTCTGGAAATGCTGTCAGCTCCCCTGCCGGTAGTGGCACGGCTGACAGCATGCTGGTCCCGTCCTGCAGCGAAAAAGCTGCGGGGGCAGGTGGTCCCCCGACCTCCCCCTTCTTCGTAGCCGGCAGCTCCCTCCTGTGGGGCTCCGGCCACAAGAACTCCTGCAGCGAAACTGCTGCTGGGGAAAGTGGTCTCCAGACCTCGTCCCCCTTCTTCGTGGCTGGCAGCTCCCCTTTCTGGGGCTCCGGCCACCGTACTCCCTGTGGAGGTACGGGCAGCAGAGGCAGCTCCTGCTCCTCTGCTCCGGGCAGTGGCAGCTCCAGCTCCTCTGCTCCTGGTGTTGGTGGAGGCAGAGGCAGCTCCAGCTCCTCTGCTCCTAGTGGAGGAAGCGGTGGAGGTGGCGGAGGCAGAGGCAGCTCCTGCTCCTCTGCTCCTTCCGGTGGAGGTGGCGGAGACAGAGGCAGCTCCTGCTGCTCTGTTCCTGCCGGTGGAGGTGGCGGAGGCAGAGGCAGCTCCTCTGCTCCTGGCGGCGCTGGCTCCCTCCGCTGTGGCGGCTGGGCTGGTGCGCGCCGTGCTGCCTTCAGCAGCATGAATAGAGGCTGCTGGGGGACACCAGCCTCCTGCCCCTCTCCCCCCCAAAAATTTTCAGGGGGTTGGGCCTGTAACTCCTCCCCTTCCGGCTCTTGGGGCTGAACCAGCAGGCATTTTCCCTCTGCTGGTGGCTTGGGTCCCAGAGCTGTGGAAGCCCCGACTTGCCTCCCTTTGGGCTGTGGACGCACCGACTCCTCCCTTTTGGGCTGTGGACGCACCGACTCCTCCCTTTTGGGCTGTGGATGCACCGACTCCTCCCTTTTGGGCTGTGGACGCACCGACTCCCCCCTCTTGGGCTGTGGACGTTTGGGCTCCCCCCACTCAGGCGTAGGACGTTCGGGCTCCTCCCACTCAAGCATAGGACATTCGGACTCCTCCCACTCAGGCGTAGGACGTTCGGGCTCCTCCCACTCAGGCGTAGGATGTTCGGGCTCCTTCCACTCAGGCGTAGGACGTTCAGGCTCCTTCCGCTTGGGCTGTGGACGCTCAGGCTCCTCCCGTTTGGGCTGTGGATGCTCAGGCTCCTCCCATTTGGGCTGTGGATGCTCAGGCTCCTCCCATTTGGGCTGTGGACGCTCAGGCTCCTCCAGCTTGGGCTGTGGACGCTCAGGCTCCTCCCCATAACTGCGGAAGGGACAGTGGGCGAACAGGTGATCCTGGTCGCAGAGGAGGCACCCCGGCGATGGCTTGTTACATCGCCGTGGATGCCTGGCCCTTAGGCGGCACTCCTCCTCCCTGTCCTTCACCTCTTTATCTGTCTCTGCCTCCCGCTTGGGCTGTGGAGGCAAAACCAGCAGGCATTTACCCTCTGCTGGTGGAGATGGGGACAGCAGGTACTCCTCTGCTGGTGGTCCTGCTACCTGGGCTGCTGTTCCGTTTATCGTTGCCTTCAGGTAGCTGAGGAGAAACTCCACACCTTCCTCCAAGGTGTTTGGGGTGTGTTCCTGCTGATAGGCCTCCCATCTCTCACTGTCCATCATCCACAGGGCGCGGACGACTATGGGCAGAGACTGGGCCTCCAGCCCAGCATTCTCCAGGAACCAGTCCCGCCATTTTGTGGCGTCTTCTGCCATTATATATATATATATATATATTTTTAAACAAAACCCCTCCTGGTCTGACGCTTGGAGGCGCGGCTATCCCACGATGACACCACGTGTCACAAAGACGGCCAGAGTGGGTTGCGTCAGACCAGAAAGGAATTCAAACACAGACGGTTGTTGTGATGAGCTGAGTGCAATGGTGGCACTCAGCGTTTATTAACAAATAAAAGGTTTTAAACGGTACACAAAACAGGACACGGCACTTGCGCCAAAATAAATAGACAAACAAAACGTACTAACACTTAACAAACGGTGCACGGAGACAAACAAACACGGTGAGTAGATACTCTAACTATTTACTTATATTTACGTTACTCCTCTCTCTCCCGTTCTCCACTCACCGAACACCCAACCCCGAGTGACAGAAATGTGCATCTATATATACTGTTGTGCTGGGATTCAATTACTAATTAATTATTCACTTGAATCCCAGCACGTGAATTAATTCTGTGCAACCCCGTGCTCACATATTACATTTAACCAGCACGTGAAGTGATTTGTGCTCTCCTCGTGCCTAAATACAAATCTACACTTTTTAAATACACGTGAAACACAGACCCGTTTATATCCCGTGTACCAATGACTATACACCAACATTAACACACGCACGCATACAACACATAACACACAAATGCACACAGGGGCGGGCACTTTGCCACATATACCCCCCCCTGTGCAAAGCACACATGGCCTCAACGGCCACCTCCCCCCTTAAATACCCAGCAGTCCAGGCCAAAGTCTCGGGCTGGGAAGGGAGGCTTCAGTGGGCCCATGTCTGGAAATGCTGTCAGCTCCCCTGCCGGTAGTGGCACGGCTGACAGCATGCTGGTCCCGTCCTGCAGCGAAAAAGCTGCGGGGGCAGGTGGTCCCCCGACCTCCCCCTTCTTCGTAGCCGGCAGCTCCCTCCTGTGGGGCTCCGGCCACAAGAACTCCTGCAGCGAAACTGCTGCTGGGGAAAGTGGTCTCCAGACCTCGTCCCCCTTCTTCGTGGCTGGCAGCTCCCCTTTCTGGGGCTCCGGCCACCGTACTCCCTGTGGAGGTACGGGCAGCAGAGGCAGCTCCTGCTCCTCTGCTCCGGGCAGTGGCAGCTCCAGCTCCTCTGCTCCTGGTGTTGGTGGAGGCAGAGGCAGCTCCAGCTCCTCTGCTCCTAGTGGAGGAAGCGGTGGAGGTGGCGGAGGCAGAGGCAGCTCCTGCTCCTCTGCTCCTTCCGGTGGAGGTGGCGGAGACAGAGGCAGCTCCTGCTGCTCTGTTCCTGCCGGTGGAGGTGGCGGAGGCAGAGGCAGCTCCTCTGCTCCTGGCGGCGCTGGCTCCCTCCGCTGTGGCGGCTGGGCTGGTGCGCGCCGTGCTGCCTTCAGCAGCATGAATAGAGGCTGCTGGGGGACACCAGCCTCCTGCCCCTCTCCCCCCCAAAAATTTTCAGGGGGTTGGGCCTGTAACTCCTCCCCTTCCGGCTCTTGGGGCTGAACCAGCAGGCATTTTCCCTCTGCTGGTGGCTTGGGTCCCAGAGCTGTGGAAGCCCCGACTTGCCTCCCTTTGGGCTGTGGACGCACCGACTCCTCCCTTTTGGGCTGTGGACGCACCGACTCCTCCCTTTTGGGCTGTGGATGCACCGACTCCTCCCTTTTGGGCTGTGGACGCACCGACTCCCCCCTCTTGGGCTGTGGACGTTTGGGCTCCCCCCACTCAGGCGTAGGACGTTCGGGCTCCTCCCACTCAAGCATAGGACATTCGGACTCCTCCCACTCAGGCGTAGGACGTTCGGGCTCCTCCCACTCAGGCGTAGGATGTTCGGGCTCCTTCCACTCAGGCGTAGGACGTTCAGGCTCCTTCCGCTTGGGCTGTGGACGCTCAGGCTCCTCCCGTTTGGGCTGTGGATGCTCAGGCTCCTCCCATTTGGGCTGTGGATGCTCAGGCTCCTCCCATTTGGGCTGTGGACGCTCAGGCTCCTCCAGCTTGGGCTGTGGACGCTCAGGCTCCTCCCCATAACTGCGGAAGGGACAGTGGGCGAACAGGTGATCCTGGTCGCAGAGGAGGCACCTCGGCGATGGCTTGTTACATCGCCGTGGATGCCTGGCCCTTAGGCGGCACTCCTCCTCCCTGTCCTTCACCTCTTTATCTGTCTCTGCCTCCCGCTTGGGCTGTGGAGGCAAAACCAGCAGGCATTTACCCTCTGCTGGTGGAGATGGGGACAGCAGGTACTCCTCTGCTGGTGGTCCTGCTACCTGGGCTGCTGTTCCGTTTATCGTTGCCTTCAGGTAGCTGAGGAGAAACTCCACACCTTCCTCCAAGGTGTTTGGGGTGTGTTCCTGCTGATAGGCCTCCCATCTCTCACTGTCCATCATCCACAGGGCGCGGACGTCTATGGGCAGAGACTGGGCCTCCAGCCCAGCATTCTCCAGGAACCAGTCCCGCCATTTTGTGGCGTCTTCTGCCATTATATATATATATATATATATTTTTAAACAAAACCCCTCCTGGTCTGACGCTTGGAGGCGCGGCTATCCCACGATGACACCACGTGTCACAAAGACGGCCAGAGTGGGTTGCGTCAGACCAGAAAGGAATTCAAACACAGACGGTTGTTGTGATGAGCTGAGTGCAATGGTGGCACTCAGCGTTTATTAACAAATAAAAGGTTTTAAACGGTACACAAAACAGGACACGGCACTTGCGCCAAAATAAATAGACAAACAAAACGTACTAACACTTAACAAACGGTGCACGGAGACAAACAAACACGGTGAGTAGATACTCTAACTATTTACTTATATTTACGTTACTCCTCTCTCTCCCGTTCTCCACTCACCGAACACCCAACCCCGAGTGACAGAAATGTGCATCTATATATACTGTTGTGCTGGGATTCAATTACTAATTAATTATTCACTTGAATCCCAGCACGTGAATTAATTCTGTGCAACCCCGTGCTCACATATTACATTTAACCAGCACGTGAAGTGATTTGTGCTCTCCTCGTGCCTAAATACAAATCTACACTTTTTAAATACACGTGAAACACAGACCCGTTTATATCCCGTGTACCAATGACTATACACCAACATTAACACACGCACGCATACAACACATAACACACAAATGCACACAGGGGCGGGCACTTTGCCACATATACCCCCCCCTGTGCAAAGCACACATGGCCTCAACGGCCACCTCCCCCCTTAAATACCCAGCAGTCCAGGCCAAAGTCTCGGGCTGGGAAGGGAGGCTTCAGTGGGCCCATGTCTGGAAATGCTGTCAGCTCCCCTGCCGGTAGTGGCACGGCTGACAGCATGCTGGTCCCGTCCTGCAGCGAAAAAGCTGCGGGGGCAGGTGGTCCCCCGACCTCCCCCTTCTTCGTAGCCGGCAGCTCCCTCCTGTGGGGCTCCGGCCACAAGAACTCCTGCAGCGAAACTGCTGCTGGGGAAAGTGGTCTCCAGACCTCGTCCCCCTTCTTCGTGGCTGGCAGCTCCCCTTTCTGGGGCTCCGGCCACCGTACTCCCTGTGGAGGTACGGGCAGCAGAGGCAGCTCCTGCTCCTCTGCTCCGGGCAGTGGCAGCTCCAGCTCCTCTGCTCCTGGTGTTGGTGGAGGCAGAGGCAGCTCCAGCTCCTCTGCTCCTAGTGGAGGAAGCGGTGGAGGTGGCGGAGGCAGAGGCAGCTCCTGCTCCTCTGCTCCTTCCGGTGGAGGTGGCGGAGACAGAGGCAGCTCCTGCTGCTCTGTTCCTGCCGGTGGAGGTGGCGGAGGCAGAGGCAGCTCCTCTGCTCCTGGCGGCGCTGGCTCCCTCCGCTGTGGCGGCTGGGCTGGTGCGCGCCGTGCTGCCTTCAGCAGCATGAATAGAGGCTGCTGGGGGACACCAGCCTCCTGCCCCTCTCCCCCCCAAAAATTTTCAGGGGGTTGGGCCTGTAACTCCTCCCCTTCCGGCTCTTGGGGCTGAACCAGCAGGCATTTTCCCTCTGCTGGTGGCTTGGGTCCCAGAGCTGTGGAAGCCCCGACTTGCCTCCCTTTGGGCTGTGGACGCACCGACTCCTCCCTTTTGGGCTGTGGACGCACCGACTCCTCCCTTTTGGGCTGTGGATGCACCGACTCCTCCCTTTTGGGCTGTGGACGCACCGACTCCCCCCTCTTGGGCTGTGGACGTTTGGGCTCCCCCCACTCAGGCGTAGGACGTTCGGGCTCCTCCCACTCAAGCATAGGACATTCGGACTCCTCCCACTCAGGCGTAGGACGTTCGGGCTCCTCCCACTCAGGCGTAGGATGTTCGGGCTCCTTCCACTCAGGCGTAGGACGTTCAGGCTCCTTCCGCTTGGGCTGTGGACGCTCAGGCTCCTCCCGTTTGGGCTGTGGATGCTCAGGCTCCTCCCATTTGGGCTGTGGATGCTCAGGCTCCTCCCATTTGGGCTGTGGACGCTCAGGCTCCTCCAGCTTGGGCTGTGGACGCTCAGGCTCCTCCCCATAACTGCGGAAGGGACAGTGGGCGAACAGGTGATCCTGGTCGCAGAGGAGGCACCCCGGCGATGGCTTGTTACATCGCCGTGGATGCCTGGCCCTTAGGCGGCACTCCTCCTCCCTGTCCTTCACCTCTTTATCTGTCTCTGCCTCCCGCTTGGGCTGTGGAGGCAAAACCAGCAGGCATTTACCCTCTGCTGGTGGAGATGGGGACAGCAGGTACTCCTCTGCTGGTGGTCCTGCTACCTGGGCTGCTGTTCCGTTTATCGTTGCCTTCAGGTAGCTGAGGAGAAACTCCACACCTTCCTCCAAGGTGTTTGGGGTGTGTTCCTGCTGATAGGCCTCCCATCTCTCACTGTCCATCATCCACAGGGCGCGGACGACTATGGGCAGAGACTGGGCCTCCAGCCCAGCATTCTCCAGGAACCAGTCCCGCCATTTTGTGGCGTCTTCTGCCATTATATATATATATATATATATTTTTAAACAAAACCCCTCCTGGTCTGACGCTTGGAGGCGCGGCTATCCCACGATGACACCACGTGTCACAAAGACGGCCAGAGTGGGTTGCGTCAGACCAGAAAGGAATTCAAACACAGACGGTTGTTGTGATGAGCTGAGTGCAATGGTGGCACTCAGCGTTTATTAACAAATAAAAGGTTTTAAACGGTACACAAAACAGGACACGGCACTTGCGCCAAAATAAATAGACAAACAAAACGTACTAACACTTAACAAACGGTGCACGGAGACAAACAAACACGGTGAGTAGATACTCTAACTATTTACTTATATTTACGTTACTCCTCTCTCTCCCGTTCTCCACTCACCGAACACCCAACCCCGAGTGACAGAAATGTGCATCTATATATACTGTTGTGCTGGGATTCAATTACTAATTAATTATTCACTTGAATCCCAGCACGTGAATTAATTCTGTGCAACCCCGTGCTCACATATTACATTTAACCAGCACGTGAAGTGATTTGTGCTCTCCTCGTGCCTAAATACAAATCTACACTTTTTAAATACACGTGAAACACAGACCCGTTTATATCCCGTGTACCAATGACTATACACCAACATTAACACACGCAACATACAACACATAACACACAAATGCACACAGGGGCGGGCACTTTGCCACAGGTATATACCAAAGAAACAGGAAACTAGAAATTTTCAAACTGGAAATCGAAAATTTCTAGAATCGAGCAGCACCTTCAGGTTTTCAGTGAAAGCTGGTCAAGCTTGGATGTAAGCTTAAAAAATAAACGCATTTCAACAACTGTGCAGTGGCACAACAGGCTAAGGTCGTGTGCTCTTCAAGAACGTCATGTTGCAAGCTCAAACCACCAAATTTTTATTATTTTTTTTTTGTATTTATTTTCTTTTTTCGCGATATGTGCTGTTTTAAAACATAAATAATTTGTTTAATATAAATGGTGTGGATATCAAACTGCCTGCACACCCTGGTTTGTTTTGACGTTGACCAACATGTGAATCACATGATTGGTAGATGTCCAGTTATTTAGCTTTTCTGTTTGAATAGTCACTTCACACCCTTAAAAAGTAGACGGAAGAGGAAGAAGAAGAAGAATTTACCTTAGTTTGACAACTTATATCTCATTGTGTATAAGAGGTATGTACGTTTTTTTCACATTTGAGGTAAGAAAGTTTCAGCCTTTTGATATTGGTACAGATGGTAATTCTAAGTGATTTAGTTTTGCCGCTGCAACATGGTAAAAACAGCTAAACTCTTTGAGCTGTATAGAGACTCTCGGTAGTTTCAAACAAGATTTTCTAACTTGTACGAGGAACTACCGTTCCTCTCAATTAAAATAGGCTACATTATTCTGTTCAAACTGGAGAATTAAAGCCATTGCGCACGTGTTCTTTACAGTGGTTAACTTTTCAGCAGCAAAATGGTTTTAGCAGAAAAAACTCAATTTCAGGTTGTTCTTGAACAAGGCCAAATAATACTAATGCTGTTACTGCAGCTTGCTTCAGCAGTTATCAGTAGGTTGTTAGAAGATGGAGAAGATCTAGAAGGCAGCTGTATCACCTGGAGAGGTTACTACTCACAACCACAAAACGGACTCCACCTCAAAAGTGGGTGTGCAAGCGTTGCAATATATTTTGGAAAAATATCGTGCAAGATCATTTTAATGATCAACGCTGGCGTACCCATTTCAGGATGACTAGGGAAACTTTTAACGAACTGTGCACTAAACTTGACCCGTATATTGCTCCAGAACAGTTCAGCCCAAGATCACCTATACCAACAGAAAAGGGAATCGCTATCGCTCTGTATAAGCTGGCTAGCTGTGCAGAATATGCAGTCTCCCAGTTGCACCTGTTACTGTTAGTCCAGGGGCGTAGCTAGGGTTAGATTTTTACTGAGGCAAAAAAAAGTTGAATAAAACTCTTGCAGATCCTGTTCATGTTACAAAGGTAAAAGTTATCTTATAAAACCTGGAGACTGTTCAGGCAAACTGCAAAGCAATATTAAGTCCCTTGGATGATGATAATGTTAAAATTTGATGACCCATATTATTTCAAAGATTAAAACTAAATTGTCTCCCAGCAAATACACAGCAACCTAAAATGACCATATTGACACTGTCAGAAATATGTTATTTTAAAAGGACAAGAATATAACATCAATAATAAGTAGATGGGATACCTTTATTGACATGCATTTGGTTCACTGCTACTTAAGTTGCCTTACACTGCTGGGACTGGTAACTGCTGCTGACTGGTAAGACTGGTGCTGACACTGCTGGGACTTGTGCTGACACTGCTGAGACTGGTGCTGACACACTGGTGCTGACACTGGGACTGGTGGGTACACAAAAAAATGACAAGGGTGAGCCACAAAATAAACACATTCTATCAGTATGTACATCAGTATGTTACTATTTGTTATAATATTAATTAAACTTTTTTTCATTAAAAAGTTGTATTAAACAAGATAACATATTCAAAACATGTTGTATAGCAAAAAATGTGTAATCCCTCGAGAATGATTGTTGTTTTTGAAGCAAAGGAACTCAAACCAGTATGCTTGAAAGAAGGCATCCATTAGCCATAGATTCCTATTTACTGTATTTGTCTGTGTGTGTGTTTCTTTCTGTATGTAGTACTGTTTTTTTTTTCTTTAATGTGTATAGTTAATTTTTATTTTCTGTTTGCTTTGTATTTCAACTCCGTATTTTGATATGCAGTACATTTGTACGGCTACAGTCTCTATTAGTACATTGTTATGTTAGTTAATTCAGTTCGCTTTAGCTGAAAAACATTTGGGGAAAATACAAATGTAATACCATAACTGTAAAAAGCAACGTGTTTTGAGCTTGAGAGTGTTTTGAAAATGACTAGTAGTGTGTTTTGAGTGTACTACTACACCGGTGTATTGCCTGTGCATGCACTGTTTCAGAGCGGGAGAGTAAACATCAAGGAACAAGTGACTAAGAAAATTATGAAAAACAATGTAAGCGGCGCTCAAAAACATGGTGTCAAAGACAACTTCTGTGTCGATCCCTTGTCTTTTACTATGGTTCCACAAATGGGGGCCCACAAATCTGTTTGGCGCCAGGCCCACAAAAGGTTAATCCGTCCCTGGCTGTGGTAAGAACATAACATAAGAAAGTTTATAAACAAGAGGAAGCCATTCAGCCCATCTTGCTCATTTGGTTGTTAGTAGCTTATTGATCCCAGAATCTCATCAAGCAGCTTCTTGAAGGATCCCAGGGTGTCGGCTTCAACAACATTACTGGGGAGTTGGTTCCAGACCCTCACAATTCTCTGTGTAAAAAAGTGCCTCCTATTTTCTGTTCTGAATGCCCCTTTATCTAATCTCCATTTGTGACCCCTGGTCCTTATTTCTTTTCAAGTCAAAAAAGTCCCCTGGGTCAACATTGTCTATACCTTTTAGTTAGAGCGTAGTTAGAGCTCTGGACGCTGATGGCTGGGTTTAAGCCATATAATGGCTGTTCGTGTACAATATTTGTATGATGATTTAGTACTTTGAAAAGGTATTCACCAAAAATAATAATAATAATAATAATAATAATAATAATAATAATAATAATAATAATAATAATAATAATAATAATAATAATGTGATGTTCCCACCTCTGAACGCTAGATCTCCTTTGAACGTTTACACAGTTTCTCACTCAGTTCTAATATTCTTTTGTCAATATAAATCGACGATAGGAAGTAGTACGGTACTTCAGGCAGGGGAAACCGGTCGCAGAGGTCCTGGTGCTGCCTAGTGCACAGGCCGGGTTGCTATACATGCAAATACACAGCCACTATGCTATAATAAAACACTATGCTATGGCAGGTAGGGTGATACTTGGACGAGCTGCCTGTCCAGTTAAAGTGACGAGAAAAATAAATAAATAAATAAAAAACACCATACAGCCAGCTATCCCGGTTTAGCTACACATTTAATGTCATCATAAAAACAGGTACTTGGATTTGTGCTGTCCTGGCGTTAAAACATTCTACATAGACTATCATCTGAGCACCAAATCTGGTGATGAACCTCAACTCCCGGTAGAGATTAATCTTTTGGTGTTTTTTGGATAGACTAGGTCCTAACACATCCATCTAGGGTGGGTACGTCATTGGCGTCCTCATCCTCTTCATCACTACTATAGGCAATAGCTTGCTGTTCATCATCTTATGTATTAAATGGTAAGACATGGGTCAAATATAATTGGTAAAAAGTTGACACATAATCTGAGTAATATTGTTAACCTTCTTAATCACTTCTAGCTCTGGCAGAACACATCTGAGGGTTATCTAAACTCAGAAGGTCCAAAATCAGCACAGAACATGACTTGATGTAACCTTTGACCCCTAACAACAACAATGATTATATTACTCATAACTGTGACATATTAAACAAAAACACAGGCCTTGCTGAATGCACTGATACCACTTTTGTGTTAATTCAGTGTGTAAAACCCCCGTTATTGTCATTTGTAATACAACCTCTGTGTAGTTTTTAAAATATTAATTTCAGGTGATTACATGGAATATGGTCTGTATTTTTTTTATTTTTCCACATTGCCAATGATGTACTCACCCTAGATGGATGTATTAGGACCTAGTCTATCCCAAAAACACCAAAAGATTAATCTCTACCGGGGGTTGAGGTTTTTCCCAATTGCAAGCTCTTTTTCAATACAGATGATAGACTAACATGAAAAACAAATATTTATCAAAACGTATTACAGCTAAACATCACATTGCACAGGGGAAAAACAATATAAATGACAAATTCACATAACAATTCTTACTAAGAGTTGGCTTCTTTAGAAAGAAATGTGTAATTGTTTTTTTTCTCCGTTTCATGTTAGTGCAGCACTGTAAACCAGAGTAGAGTAACTTGGGAAACTGACTAATGAGAAACGTCTTTGTGGCGCGAATTTTACATACGGCAGTGTCTGTACAGCCCGAGATCAAAGTAATGTGAAGAAATTAAAATTATATATATATAGATAGATAGATAGATAGATAGACAGACAGACAGACAGACAGATAGATAGGTATATATACAGACCTGCCAACCTTTTTTTGAGTAGCACTCTTTCACGCAGACATCTCGGCTTCCTCCCCGAATTGTTTTAGGGTATAAAACGGCTAAATGCTACACTGGAGAGTTTTGAGTATGAATTTTTCAGTAAAAAAAAATAAATAAATGACATTAGCTATGATTGTTTCAGTTTAAATTTAATTTTGTTTACCTTAGTATAAATGAAACCTTTTTAATTTATACCAACTGAAAATTATTTCAAGTACAGAAAATATCCATTTTTGTAGTGTTTGTATTTTATTTACTGTCAAAATTGAAATGTATAAGCTTCTAAAACAGAGAAACAAAGCACTTTCAAAAAAGGAAAAAAAAACTTGTAAATAGTCACTGAGTCAGCACTAAATGTAATAGCTATCCACAAAGTGAGTTGTTTGTAACAGAAAGGAATCCAACAGGTCAAACTGCACTTTCAGATCTTGAATGTTTAGCTTCATAGGTGGCTGACTTGGCTTTCCTGGCTTTCCTGAGCAAGGTGTCACTAAATGTGTGTGTGTGACACACTTCCTGCTTCGCTGACATCATGACTTTGTGCGTTACCAGTGAACTTAGCATGTCTGTGCTCAGGCTGGTTCTGTGTTGGGTTTTGTTTTTGGTCACCAAGCTGAACAGTCTTTCACAGTCAGCATTACTGGGGAAGATGACCAAAATGCCTAGCATGGTAACATTACAGTAATGCCCGATTCTTTTATTCTGGACAGAAATATAAAGTTTCCTTCTAAGGATTCCTGCTGATCCAGACATGAGGGTTAAATGGATTTCAGCGATTAAAAGATAATAAAAAATAAAAGACTGGACCCATTCGTTTGTAGTGAGCGCTTCATAAAACGTTAATATCAGTAAGCATATACAGGTAGTTCTGATATTACGTTATTATAGTAGTAGTAGTCGAATTAAGTCCCACTTTAACACGCCTACTTGTATGGCCGTTTTTTTCATAAATATTTAGCTATACAGTTAAACAGGTTTACACTTATGCGGGTCGGTGATTCCCAGTCATTACATAACAAAATATTTTACCGTTAACAAAATCCATAATGCTACATTAATGATCTTACTGAACTTCAATATAAAATCACAAACCAGCCGTTTATGAGTTGTTTAAAGCACAATGAAACGGCATTTATCTACAATGTAATTGTACGCTACTTGCAAAGTTAACAGAAGCCTAAGGCTTACGTACCTTAACCCACATTAACAATGTTAATGCTGTGCTCATTTTTATAAAATCAAATTTTAATGACATCCCTGTATGGTAACACAGGCGTTTGTGAAAAACAGAATATTAAACTTAAATACTGTACTATATTATTATAATAAACGTTTGTACTTACTCCCTCGCCATTCTCGTAAAATCATCATTCAGCTCTATTTTCTTTTCATGCGATGCAGTTATCTAAACCGAGCATGTTTTTTTTTTAAACGCAAGTGGGTTTCATCCCCAGACAAAAAAGAATGCGTAACTAATGCATTAATTAAAAAACAAAGGTACCGTAGCCAGTTTGAAATAAATAATTTCCTCACAAAGTCACAGTACTTCACACTCCCTCCAGTGTGTCCGAAACTGGCAGTTGAAACACAAGCGAGTCAGCTCAACAAAGCTTGATAGGCTACAGCAGAATGGCAGTGATTAATATACAAAGAAACTGGGTGGTAGGAATTTCTGTCAGTCAACCCACGATTATTTATTTATTTATTTATGTATTTATTTATTTATTTATATAAACGGAGGTTGGATCGTCAACTAAACTCAAAAACTGATTGGTTAATCTATCTTGCTTGCCTTGACCTAAGGTCGGCCCTGACGTTAGATGCAACACTTTCTCTAACTACAGGCAACATCATAGTCGATGAGCTAAATATGGATTACGTATTATTGCGTATCATCTCTGATGAAAGCGTACCCGCGTATTACCAACTCAAAATGCGTAGCGGATACGATGTAGATATAGATAGATCGATCTATCTATCTATCTATCTATCTATCTATCTATCTATCTATCTATCTATCTATCTATCTATCTATATATATATATATATATATATATATATATATATATATATATATATATATATATATATATATATATATATATATATATATATATCAATTTTACACTCTTAAATAAATTGGGTACTTTTGTTTTTTATCGTCTTCACAATTCAATGGACGCTACGCGCCTGTGGTCGCCATTCTTTCCTCCCAGTACGAACTTCCTTAACCTAGCTGCAGTGCACTTTGGGGGACTCGCTTATTTTATGCGAATAAATTTGTTTCCATTTAAAGTTATGCGCATTAAGGCACCTTAATTCGCATTTTCTGAAAATATGGACTTTCCTAAAACCCTAAGGTCTAGGGTTTTTAAAAGTTCAAATAAATGTACACGTTTTTGCAAATTATACCCATTTCCATTGAGTTTGTCGCAGATTGTTTTAATCCGTAAACTTTTAGCGAATAAATCCACAGCAATGGAAACATAGCCAATGGGGACTCTGATCCGATTGCCATCGTTCACTTTAGTGCGTCGTTCAAAAAGAACGATTCGTTCACGAACTGCACATTTTATATGAAAAATGCAGTACCAGGATGGCGCAGAAAACAGAGATGAACGTTTCACACAGTACAGAGTAGACGGGTGCAATTTTAAAACTTGGTTTTATTGGTATTAGCCATATGTTTTTAGTTTTTATCCATTTATTCCAATTCCAATCTTCGTAATATAGAATATCTGAGTAAGTGTGCATTCCTCAGACTCCGTTGTTGTACCGATCCACCTGTCCGTTCCGAGCCATATTAATACAACTGTACTAAACTTGCTCTTGTCTGGATTTCGTATTGATAGTTATACCCGTCAGAATATGGCACCATTACCAAAACTTGACCTGTGTAACGTCAGAAAACGGTACGCTGTCAATACTGTGATTGACTACAGCACAAATCACTATGAACAAAACAAACTGTAGTTCACCCAAAAAATTGTATATGTTTACAATTTTAGGTAACCCAATTTGTTGCTCATCAGTTATGGTCAAATACATTTGCTGAATTGTAAAACAAATGATATTAAAAAGAACTTTAAGGGCTCAGTACGTACCATCTTCAGATGGGCCTTTCATTATTTTCTAAGCTAAAATAATTTCTCCAGCGTGAACAGACATTGCGACACTGTTCTGCAAATACAAAAACAAGTGTGAACAGGGCTTAATGGGTCAATTGCAACGAACTGAAAGCAGCGTACTAACTGCGGATGATCCCGTGGTTAGTATGCAGCTCAGTACTAAACTAGTACGCAAGTTAAATACCAATTGCAACGAACTTGGCGGCCGAAGTTAGTCGCCAGCTGCGTACTGAAAAAGGTCTCAATTGCAACGAACCCAAAAATAACTGCTGCTGCCCTCTAGAGGATACTAAGTACGGGACTAACTTAGTCTAACTTGCTAATGGACTAAGAATTTTAGTATCGTACTAAGTTAAGTGGAATAGTGGAAGACATGTGAAAGTCCCAGAATGTACTGGCAGTTTATTTTTGCTGAAATAATATTGTGTGCATATAATATACACATATATATGTCGTCACTATATTGGAAGCATCTGCTGCCTATACAGATATTGTAATAGTAAAATAAAATTACATTAAGACTACAATACTGTTAACTACTAATAATGAAGGAAGGTGTAGGCAGCATTACAGTCATGCATGTAGAGCCTGTAGTATGCGATAGTAGATTTCACATTTGAGAGACATATTTATTTTATTTTATTTTATTTTATTTTATTTTATTTATTTTTTTTGGGGGGGGGGGGCGGGGGAGGGGCAGCAAGTCTTTTCATTCCTTTTAATTTTAGGGGACTCGACACTGGTGGTTCTTAGGGGCGAGCAGGGATATTGAGGAGTAGGGACACAGTGGGTAGAATGTGAGTTAAGTGTTATTTTACGTAGTAGGACCTGGGGGCACATTGAAAAATAAAATAAACAGTGCTCTTCTCAGGGTGTTTTTAGAAATGATTATCTATGATACTTCTTCGAAATACCACCCCTTCCCTGTCTAGTACTTGTTGTGGTCCAATGAGAACAGTGTCGAAACAGCCCGTGTGTGTTGACCACGGTTATCCTTTACTCCTTTTAAAACAGCCTGGGCGTCACCGCACGAGCTGCAACTGTCTGTATCATGTATAAAGCTAATGTTGTAATCAAAAACAGAATTCAAAATTAAACCAGCTTTGCTAGTTTATTTCATGGCATTGCACTTGGTTGAGTATTTTATAGGCAGTCCGTTTGCCCTGATATGGAGTATTGTACCATGCAGATATATTTTGAATATAAAATAAATTATTACGTGCACATAAATATATGTTAGAGACGAATCAATATTTAAGTATAAATGTCGGCCTATTTGTAACATTGTAAAAATGATTATTATCTCATAATATCACAAAATACATACATTACTGTTACAGATATTTCAAATGTTCTGATTCAGAGCCATGCCGCCTTGCGCCGTGTCTGGCTCCCTGTAAGGATAAAGCGGTTCTGATAATGAATGAACGAAAGAATGATTTAGAGCCCCTTCAGTTCCTGTTTGGTAACAACAACAATGCTTGATCCTTAGACCCGTACTAAAGCTGGGGATCAGCTAGTCTACAACTTTGTTCTGCTTGTTTTTTCTATGCAATTGGTACTAACTTAGTATGCAGCTGGGGATGATCCCGAGATAGTACCGTACTAGCTAGTAGTACGCCACTTAGTACGCAGCTCCGTACTAACTCTGCAAGTTCGTTGCAATTGACCCAACATGTCTATGAAGGTATAAGTTTATGCAATCAGCTGTTAAGACGATGTTTATATTTTAAAGCGGGACCCAAATAAACACCAAACACACATGGTTAAAAACTTAAGTACAAATTAATATGTATTGTTGTTGACTACACTGTAACTTAATATCAATGTCATCTTTGTTACTATTCCCATGTTTTCCATTTTAAATATCACCCATGAAGCACTAAAACGAAACGTACTGGAAAGCCAGTCAAAGTTTACCTGCTTCCAAAATTTAAATCCCTAGAACGCTGGGTAAAATCATCATCGTCCATCCGCTCTTGTTTTGGAGTTCCAAAACATCGGGATGAAGTTGGTCGGCCAGCACAGTATTGGTTTTTGCTACTGTAGTGGAAGGAGTTGTGACTTGAAACCAAAATACAACCCTGGTAAGTTTAGCACCTGTATTAAATTAAGAAACATATCAGTTGGATACTCAGTGGATCATCTGGTGTCGATGTTCATTTGATTATATATATAAAAATAATTTACTATTGTAAATGTAATCGTGGTTAGGCTACATTTCTAACTGAGACAAACACCACGCACAACATACACGTGGGTACACACAAGCTGGGAATTAATGGTGAAATGACTTAAGAAAACGTGTGGTATACTATTGTTTTTGTGATTTGAATATAGACAGTTATCAGTATTTTAAAAGTTATACTATATGCCTGCTCCACACAATGTTTGGGGTCTGAGTGTCTGCAAAAAGGAGGACGTTTCAAGATTATATAGCACTTGACTTATGTGTGGCTTGCCATTTCGTTAAACTCGCACAGTCTGCATTAATAATATATTCAGTCTTTTCATTTTCATTTAAGTAGGAGACTAGAAATCCCAAGTAGAAGGTATGGGGGTCCTCCCCCAGCAGGGGTGCAACACCCCCCACCGAAAACGAATTGTGCTGGGCCTAAATACGTGCCTTAACAGGGACCCAAAATTCAAAATATGTGTAACTTGTTGTTATTATTATTATTATTATTATTATTATTATTATTATTATTATTATTTTAGATTTAAAGAGCAAGTAAAAGTTACTTATACCTGTATATGTCTACGAAAAGTAATTACAAAATAATGTATTTGTATAAGAATTTAAAAACCACAAGCTTGTCTTAGCACACAGTCATTTTCAAACTAAGTAAAGTCCACATATTTAAGCAAACTGTTTGGTTTTGCAATAATTTATTACACAGAAAAAAGTGGTGAAAGACAGAACCAGACACCAATGAAAGAGAAATGATATTTCAGGCACAAAAACAATGTCACATTATATAGATACCATAATACCAAGTGAGCCAGAAGAGAGAAATGTGAAGCAATTTCTAAATTCAAGACGATAAGAAGCAGTTAATTGGTAGTAAATTTGAATACATAAAAGGTAAGCTATAAGCTGTGTTTTTGTTTTCTATTTTTTTCATGTATTCCATTTTTTTTGGCATTTTATACAAAAGACCAATTTTAAGTTTCTAAAAATATTAATGGAACCAGCCAGTCCTACATTTATTTATAGTCTTCCAAGATTCTGGGTATATATACTTTCCCATGGCACCGTTTCTCATTAACTACCGAGTCCGAGAATGCGCCAGTGCATAAATAAATAATACATTTTAAAGATGCGCTTGGGTGAACTGTGATTTCGAACTCTAATTTTACAGTTTTCAGAAGTTCGTTTCTGTTGCATTTTCTGTAAACTTTAATGTGATTTCTACAGTAAGTTGTATTTTTTTCTTAAGTTTTTTATTTTTTCAATTCTGTTAACTCTTCCTTGATTTAAAATAAATACAAACAATAAATAATGTATTAGCATTTACTTGAACATTTATTTGAATGTATTAGCATTTACTTGAAAGCAAAAGCCAAGTACATAAATATCAAGTAATAGGTATATGAAATAGAAAAACATTGAAATTACTATCAAATGGAAAAGAGTAATGTTGAAATGGAAAATCACTTTGGTCTACAAATTACATTTATAAACACAAATGGTTTTGAATATTTCTTATTCATTTCTTATAGCACAAACCGACATACCACTTCCTTAGGAGATTAGCATGAGCTACTATAGGAAATCTGAAGCAGCTTCCCTTTTTGGCTGGTGCTTGGAGTCTGATATAAAACACTGCAATACACGGCTAACTAGTTTAATTTGTATTAAAGTATGGCTGCTTACTGTAGAAATCACATTAATGTTTATGTAGCACCCTGGAAAAGGGTAACATTTATTAACATAGATTGTATACACTCTTTTAAGACTTTCAATGTAATACTGTTGTAGCTCAGTTTTACCAAAACGTGTTGCCACGAGAGGCACTCAGATCGATGAGCCAACTATACAGCTGGTGAGTGCATAGGAGTCAAAAGTATAAAAGTGAAAGCAAACGCAGAGTTAACCCATTCATTAATGCCTACATTTTTTATACTGTGTATCTATGTTTGTACCATTCCTTTTAGCACCCTAAAGGCCTGGGCTGGTTTGTACCAGCTATGCCTAGGTTTGTCCGTAAGTTCACATGTAAAGCCTTCACTAAGGGCTTAGTAGTTACTAGTTAGTTGATAACAAAGCGCTGTCCCTTTTTTGGTTGCATCACACATACTTAAACCAGAACTTAGCTAGTTTGTTACTAAGAGCAGAGACTCCAAGTCGATCACGTGTTCCCTTTACAGTAACCAATCAGCACTGAGGATGAGTGCAGATGCTGCTGATTAAAACAACTCCAACATAATAAACTTGAACGTACAACCGACTAGTCATAGTGCCTTGCTTTAAACTGTTATTATTAGCAGTATAGGCGACCGATTACAGGTAACGGTAATACACATTATTTAGTTGGGTATTGTATCGATCTCGGTTAATACAGGCAGGCGCATCACACAGGACGAGACAATCCACACACAGGCGGAGGGCGGGCGCAAACACGGGACCCACCGCACTAAAGCATAGCACCGATACTGCTGTACAAAAGAGACGGCTCTTTTGCAAGGTGCGTATATCAAGCTTATGTCCCAGAGTGTGATTACTTCACCGACCAGCCCTGCTACCTTCCCCCGTGCACACTACACTCTCCCCTGCCAGCCTCAAGTCTGCCCCGGACTTGCTCACCAGGCTACAGTCCAACGAGTGCGTGCCAGGGTACCTGCGTCCACTTCTGACACCAGTGTAGCGAACCTCAGTCAACACAGGCAGGCGCATCAAATAAAGGAAATGTAGACATATGCACTTAAGTTTTTTCATATATTATCATAATAAAACCAAACTGTTTCGCATTTTAAAACATACAGCAGCCCTGCTCAACTTCCCATGACTTTGTACAATAAACTGGAGTCAAACATCTGGTGTTTTGGAAGATTAAAAAAAAAAAAAATGTTATTGCTCTGACAACAGGTCAAACGTAATAGGTTAATCAATCATATAACTTAATACAATACATAAGCTAAAGTACATTACTAATGTATTTAAGTTAAATTAATACAAAAACGACTTTCACTTTCCTGTTCCAATCAAATGCTGCACAATTCCCAGCTAAATCTTACAACATTAAAGCAATTTCCAATACTATTTATCCTAAAATATGTAAAACTGTACTATTCCAGAATAGGTTGTGAAGGCTTTACTTTGCTCCACTGAATTAACTCTAAAGCATAGGATGTCAAACTTAAAATTATACATTTTTCACGTGTATTTCAGGCAGAAACAGTAGATAAGTAGACATCGCCTTTTTTAATTTCATTTATTTTTTTTATCCCTGCCATTGTAGTTTCTTCACAATAAACAAAGTGGCAAATGACGCATTTTCATAAAGTAATAGCATGACTGGGGTTTGCTTTTTTTAAAGCTGTGCATTGCAAGTGAAAACTGGCAAATTTAACTTAACTAAACTCTTCAAAAAATATATGTGGAAAAGGGGGCGTTGTACAAAGAAAAAAAAACACAATTTTGGTTTTCGTTTATTACCTCCTCATAACAGAAAATAGGATCAAAACAAAACGTTGATCACTATACGTAGCATTTACCTTGCTAGTTTGGCCAGTGTCTGGAAAGTGTGAAGCACTTTCGAGTGATGTGCATTACCTGCAGCTGTATCCCTCGATTCTGACTCGCTTGCCAAATCTGAAGCATCACTTTTGTTGTTGTTGGTTTTTATATTAATCTCGCTCATCACTTGCCATTTTAGATACAGGAGTGGATTTTTGGCTTCGAATTAATGTGCAGCAATGTTTGTAAGAATATTCAGATAGTTTCACCGCACTGAAGAAAATATTACTACCGCTGTTTTCATATTGCACGAAGCCTTCTCTCATTGCTCAACCAATGAGGCACTAAAACTAAGCAAATGGGCGGAGATTTGTGACGCATGCCAAAATGATAGCTCGTCAGAATTAAAGCTTGGCCAATCAGCTGACTTGTTCCTGTATTAGGCTGCCAAAAAAACACTTGTTGGGGGAAGCAAATACCCTGCAGATTACGGCGATTTTATAATCTTGCGTATCAGCAATTTCAGTTTTTGTAATGGACAGCTGACGCTTGACGGGTCAAAAGAAAGGCTCTCGTGGGCCGGCTATTGAAGAACCCTGCTATATAAATTCCCTTTTTAAGAAGTCTGTCAAATGGAAATTTATGTTCAAACTTATGTACAGTACGAATCTCTTCTTCCTCTGCCTCCACTGTCTACTGTGCATCAAAGAAAAAAAAAGGGAAGCTACTTGGTCACTTTGCTCCTTGTATACATTTAATTGTTTTGGAGCTCTGACTTAAAATGAAATATTTAACTGTCCTTTTATATGTCTGCTGGTCTCGGAAGATAACTAAACAGTTAACTGATACCCATCTGCTCTAAAGAGTTGGATCCATTCATGGTTTTACTGTGAGTTTAATGAGCTTGTTTCCTATACACCGGGGCTAATCAAGCTCGTAGTAAAACCTGGAATGAGTCTTATTTCCATTCCGGTGTCATGTAAATTAAGTGTATAAATTATTATGTAGGGATTTGTGTCCATTCGTCTACTCTTCCTGTAGGGAAGTTTGGGTTGGAAATCCACAGAGATAGCCAACAGAGTCATAACTTTTGAGACTATTCCTGAAATATCTGATACATGTAAACTTCAGTACAGAACAAACTTTTACAGAATACATATTGGGGATTCCTGTTTCATAACAAATTAATCAGAAGTGTGTGTATCAGAAGGGTAGTCTTTATAAAAGCTCACTTAAACTGGTATATTTCTAATTGTATTAACTTGCTTGTTATTGTACTATTGGTGTTCCTACTACTGCAGGTGCTAAACATGTAAGGGTCTCAATATTCCTTCAACCAAATTTCTTCCTATCTTGACGCAGTTATTTCACTATGTTTACATTTCTAATATCAGTTCAACTTGTTGCTCTCTGGCACAGGACTCATTCCAGAGGGGGTTACTGAAAATGTTTACTGGCTGTTAGATTCTGATTGGCACAGTCTTTTGTTCTCGTGTTTCATCTTTCTGAATGTAACAATGCAAAGTTTAATTTGATAATGCTTCTCTCTCAGACAGAACTCATACGGCTGGGAGTTGTAGAGAATGTTTGCTGGATATGAGGCACTGGAAGAGTATGAAGATGAGCTCTACCGGGAGGCAGAGAACTCCAGTGAGTCGGGGCCAGACAGTGAGGTGGAGTTCCAGCTGTACAGCCAAGTACACTATTCCATGAAGCTGGATGAGCCAGGATCAGGCGATAGAGAAAAAGAGAGAAATCAGCCCTCTGCTGCAACATTGCTGGAGAAAAGGAATGATATCATTGTCATCTCCGATAGTGAACCCATCCTTATTTCAGATGCTGCGGAGGTCGTCATAGTATCGGATGAGACTGATCTAGACAGTGTCTGCAATATCAAAGGAAAGCAAGGGCCAATTTCCAAGACTGCCAAGAGGAGGTTGTTGGATGGGCAGACTCTGCTGGAGTCCAACAGTTGCACTGAGAGGACACCCAGCTCCAAACCCTTAAGGCTGAGAGATGCCATCACCATGAGCACAGGCCTCAATAGTTTTCGAGAGAGTGTGGCAGTGGAGAAAAGCAAGAAATACCAGGATGGGGAAACGTCAGACAGCGATGATTCGGACCACGTGGAGAGCTGGATGATTCTAGGCAGGGCCAATCAGGATGGTGACAACACCATCCTGCTCAATCTGGACGGGAGTAGCGCGTCAGAAAACGAAGCAGGTAATGGCTCTTCTTTTTGATTTCTTGTAAACAGTTTTTCACCTCTGAAGATTAATAGGCTAATTAGTAACAGGAAAACAATTAGTTTCTTACGAGTAAGGCTGTAAATCTATGTTTTAATGTTTAATTTTAAACTATATACATATAGTTTCAACACTATTTTATTGACTTCATAATAGTATTTATATAAATACTACTATCCTTGCTTTATATATATATGATATAAAATTATACATACATACATATACAGGAAGTGGACAAAAAAATGGAAACACCTGTGTAAATGAGGGACACCAAGTATATTGAAAGCAAGGGCTTTCACACAGGTGTGGCTCATGCGTTAATTAAGCAAATAACATCCCAGCATGCTTAGGGTCATGTATAAAAATGCTGGACAGGCCTGGCTGCCTATAATTATGGCTAGCATGGCTGCAAGAGGAGACCTCAGTGACTTTGAAAGACAGTGATTGTTGGGGCGCGTTTGGCAGGAGCTTCAGTGAGTAAGACAGCTCAACTTGCTGATGTTTCACGAGCAACGGTGTCTAAGGTGATGTCGGCATGGAAATCCGAGGGAAAGACATCATCAGCAAAGGGCAACAGTGGGCGGAAGCGCATACTACAGGATTGTGATATCCATGCATTAATTCGAAGTGCAAGGCAAAACAGGCGAGCAACTGTAGATCAATTGACTGCAAATTTCAACCTGGGGCGCGAGCAGCCAGTTTCATCAAAAACAGTCCGCCGAGAACTCCACAGAGCGGGATACCATAGTGGCCCAACACCCTATTAAGTGACTTTACATTGGTGTTTCCATTTTTTTATCCACTACCTGTGGACTCGAATCACAAGTCAGAATCCGAGTCACAAGTCCTTGACTTTGAGTCTCGAGTCTTGAAACAAACTTAAATCATCCAGTGGTAGTAGTGGGGGAACAGTTTACCTAACAAACGTTGTCCGATATCCCTCAGAAAAAATGCACAAACACAAAATAAAAATAAGATACAATATAATATTCTATTTGCATACCTTTTTCAACTTGTCTGTCACTATCTTATTTTCTTTTGGAATTGAAATACTGTTTGAATGTACCTGAAGTTTATAGATAAGCCAAGTTGTGGATGTTTTTTCATTTTGATAGAGCTGGTCTAGTGTTAGAAAGTGGTACATCGTCAGAATGTGGTATGCGTACCACAACCTGACTCATGTAATGGCAGAAAGTGGTACAATGTCATATTTTGGTACATGTGCAATCAACTGCGATCTGATGGGTGTTTTCCTATTGTCTAAAGAGGTACATTTACCATTAATTATGCATATTTTTTTTGCAAACAAACTGGCAACAGATAATTTCTCTAAAAAGAAAAAACAATTCACAAAGTCCACCGCAAAGTTGCAAAGTTGCAAAAATAAATTCCTGGATGGGACAAATAACATAACAAACGTATTGCATATATGGCTTTTATTAAAGAATGCCAGATGCCCGTGGGTAACCGAGTTTTGGGACTGTTTCTAATTGATGTCCACATCTGTATAACTTGGCAAAGCTTTGCCTTACACGTCCAACCAATTCAGTGGATGCAGACGTGCAGCCTCAATGTACGGACAAATCCACACCAGACAGAATGTCGGCAGCAACTGTTGGGAGCTGTTGCATGCTTGCCTTTTAACAAATGACAGCACTATTTTAGTAAGGAAGCAAGTATCACTATTTTTAGGCTTTTATAGTGCTCTGAAATATTAGGTGTATTTAATGTTTAACCCTTTGCGGTCCATTGTCGGACTGGGTCCGACATTGCAGTTATTCCTCACAGGTCCTTTGTCGGACTGGGTCCGACATCATTATAGCAACGCAATAAACGGGTGTCTAGTTGTTTTTTCGCCGGAAAAAGCCGAGAAAACCATTCAATTGCCGAGTGGGAGCGACAGGAGCCGAGACAAGTCGGGGGGGGGGGGGGGGGGGGGGGGAAAGAAAAAAAAAAGGCGTATCTCATGAATACTCATACATGGTATCAGGTATCAGATAACGGGGGCGGTCTGAAGTAAACAAGTTGGCTGACTGAATCAGCGCACAAAAAACACGGACATTTGCAGAGCTTTTTTGAGATGTTATAGTAATAAAATAATGACTTGGATCGCATTATTGAGGAGTTTGGTGATAAAACGAGTGATCCGGAGATGATCGATCGGTATGTACGACTATTATTAT
>NW_026708556.1:0-46625 GCF_902713425.1 Acipenser ruthenus | reverse complement strand
GTCTCCAAACCTTGCAGAGCAGCACATTGAAGCGCTTGAAAACACAGCACAACATTCCCTAATAACACTTGCAATGCATTATGACTTCAAAGGTATGACTTTAAGTCTATGACATTATTATTTATTGATTTTATTTTGTTTTATTTCTTTGATCACCAACTGCCACGACAACACACTCGTTTTTTTATGCAGTACTCCTGACGAACTTCACCCATTGCCCGCATCGTACCGGCTCTTAAGGTAGCTTGTGTTGGAGCAGCAGGACAAGCTCGCCATTCCGCCCGCTGCTTTCCTGCATTAATGCTCACCAAAACACAACGCACCCAGGGGAGAGATACCATGGTAAATAGGTAACCTATTTACCATGGTATCCCTCCCCTGCGGCGGCTGCTCTTGATCTCCGTGAACGCACGCGCTGTCTCCAAACCTTGCAGAGCAGCACATTGAAGCGCTTGAAAACACAGCACAACATTCCCTAATAACACTTGCAATGCATTATGACTTCAAAGGTATGACTTTAAGTCTATGACATTATTATTTATTGATTTTATTTTGTTTTATTTCTTTGATCACCAACTGCCACGACAACACACTCGTTTTTTTATGCAATACTCCTGACGAATTTCACCCATTGCCCGCATCGTACCGGCTCTTAAGGTAGCTTGTGTTGGAGCAGCAGGACAAGCTCGCCATCCCCGCCCGCTGCTTTCCCTGCATTAATGCTCACCAAAACACAACGCACCCAGGGGAGAGATACCATGGTAAATAGGTAACCTATTTACCATGGTATCCCACCCCTGCGGCGGCTGCTCTTGATCTCCGTGAACGCACGCGCTGTCTCCAAACCTTGCAGAGCAGCACATTGAAGCGCTTGAAAACACAGCACAACATTCCCTAATAACACTTGCAATGCATTATGACTTCAAAGGTATGACTTTAAGTCTATGACATTATTATTTATTGATTTTATTTTGTTTTATTTCTTTGATCACCAACTGCCACGACAACACACTCGTTTTTTTATGCAGTACTCCTGACGAACTTCACCCATTGCCCGCATCGTACCGGCTCTGAAGGTAGCTTGTGTTGGAGCAGCAGGACAAGCTCGCCATCCCGCCCGCTGCTTTCCTGCATTAATGCTCACCAAAACACAACGCACCCAGGGGAGAGATACCATGGTAAATAGGTAACCTATTTACCATGGTATCCCTCCCCTGCGGCGGCTGCTCTTGATCTCCGTGAACGCACGCGCTGTCTCCAAACCTTGCAGAGCAGCACATTGAAGCGCTTGAAAAACACAGCACAACATTCCCTAATAACACTTGCAATGCATTATGACTTCAAAGGTATGACTTTAAGTCTATGACATTATTATTTATTGATTTTATTTTGTTTTATTTCTTTGATCACCAACTGCCACGACAACACACTCGTTTTTTTATGCAGTACTCCTGACGAACTTCACCCATTGCCCGCATCGTACCGCTCTTAAGGTAGCTTGTGTTGGAGCAGCAGGACAAGCTCGCCATCCCGCCCGCTGCTTTCCTGCATTAATGCTCACCAAAACACAACGCACCCAGGGGAGAGATACCATGGTAAATAGGTAACCTATTTACCATGGTATCCTTCCCCTGCGGCGGCTGCTCTTGATCTCCGTGAACGCACGCGCTGTCTCCAAACCTTGCAGAGCAGCACATTGAAGCGCTTGAAAACACAGCACAACATTCCCTAATAACACTTGCAATGCATTATGACTTCAAAGGTATGACTTTAAGTCTATGACAATATTATTTATTGATTTTATTTTGTTTTATTTCTTTGATCACCAACTGCCACGACAACACACTCGTTTTTTTATGCAGTACTCCTGACGAACTTCACCCATTGCCCGCATCGTACCGGCTCTTAAGGTAGCTTGTGTTGGAGCAGCAGGACAAGCTCGCCATCCCGCCCGCTGCTTTCCTGCATTAATGCTCACCAAAACACAACGCACCCAGGGGAGAGATACCATGGTAAATAGGTAACCTATTTACCATGGTATCCCTCCCCTGCGGCGGCTGCTCTTGATCTCCGTGAACGCACGCGCTGTCTCCAAACCTTGCAGAGCAGCACATTGAAGCGCTTGAAAACACAGCACAACATTCCCTAATAACACTTGCAATGCATTATGACTTCAAAGGTATGACTTTAAGTCTATGACATTATTATTTATTGATTTTATTTTGTTTTATTTCTTTGATCACCAACTGCCACGACAACACACTCGTTTTTTTATGCAGTACTCCTGACGAACTTCACCCATTGCCCGCATCGTACCGGCTCTTAAGGTAGCTTGTGTTGGAGCAGCAGGACAAGCTCGCCATCCCGCCCGCTGCTTTCCTGCATTAATGCTCACCAAAACACAACGCACCCAGGGGAGAGATACCATGGTAAATAGGTAACCTATTTACCATGGTATCCCTCCCCTGCGGCGGCTGCTCTTGATCTCCGTGAACGCACGCGCTGTCTCCAAACCTTGCAGAGCAGCACATTGAAGCGCTTGAAAACACAGCACAACATTCCCTAATAACACTTGCAATGCATTATGACTTCAAAGGTATGACTTTAAGTCTATGACATTATTATTTATTGATTTTATTTTGTTTTATTTCTTTGATCACCAACTGCCACGACAACACACTCGTTTTTTTTATGCAGTACTCCTGACGAACTTCACCCATTGCCCGCATCGTACCGGCTCTTAAGGTAGCTTGTGTTGGAGCAGCAGGACAAGCTCGCCATCCCGCCCGCTGCTTTCCTGCATTAATGCTCACCAAAACACAACGCACCCAGGGGAGAGATACCATGGTAAATAGGTAACCTATTTACCATGGTATCCCTCCCCTGCGGCGGCTGCTCTTGATCTCCGTGAACGCACGCGCTGTCTCCAAACCTTGCAGAGCAGCACATTGAAGCGCTTGAAAACACAGCACAACATTCCCTAATAACACTTGCAATGCATTATGACTTCAAAGGTATGACTTTAAGTCTATGACATTATTATTTATTGATTTTATTTTGTTTTATTTCTTTGATCACCAACTGCCACGACAACACACTCGTTTTTTTATGCAGTACTCCTGACGAACTTCACCCATTGCCCGCATCGTACCGGCTCTGAAGGTAGCAAGTGTTGGAGCAGCAGGACAAGCTCGCCATCCCGCCCGCTGCTTTCCTGCATTAATGCTCACCAAAACACAACGCACCCAGGGGAGAGATACCATGGTAAATAGGTAACCTATTTACCATGGTATCCCTCCCCTGCGGCGGCTGCTCTTGATCTCCGTGAACGCACGCGCTGTCTCCAAACCTTGCAGAGCAGCACATTGAAGCGCTTGAAAACACAGCACAACATTCCCTAATAACACTTGCAATGCATTATGACTTCAAAGGTATGACTTTAAGTCTATGACATTATTATTTATTGATTTTATTTTGTTTTATTTCTTTGATCACCAACTGCCACGACAACACACTCGTTTTTTTATGCAGTACTCCTGACGAACTTCACCCATTGCCCGCATCGTACCGCTCTTAAGGTAGCTTGTGTTGGAGCAGCAGGAGAAGCTCGCCATCCCGCCCGCTGCTTTCCTGCATTAATGCTCACCAAAACACAACGCACCCAGGGGAGAGATACCATGGTAAATAGGTAACCTATTTACCATGGTATCCCTCCCCTGCGGCGGCTGCTCTTGATCTCCGTGAACGCACGCGCTGTCTCCAAACCTTGCAGAGCAGCACATTGAAGCGCTTGAAAACACAGCACAACATTCCCTAATAACACTTGCAATGCATTATGACTTCAAAGGTATGACTTTAAGTCTATGACATTATTATTTATTGATTTTATTTTGTTTTATTTCTTTGATCACCAACTGCCACGACAACACACTCGTTTTTTTTATGCAGTACTCCTGACTAACTTCACCCATTGCCCGCATCGTACCGGCTCTTAAGGTAGCTTGTGTTGGAGCAGCAGGACAAGCTCGCCATCCCCGCCCGCTGCTTTCCTGCATTATTGCTCACCATAACACAACGCACCCAGGGGAGAGATACCATGGTAAATAGGTAACCTATTTACCATGGTATCCCTCCCCTGCGGCGGCTGCTCTTGATCTCCGGCTGCTCTTGATCTCCGTGAACGCACCGCGCTGTCTCCAAACCTTGCAGAGCAGCACATTGAAGCGCTTGAAAACACAGCACAACATTCCCTAATAACACTTGCAATGCATTATGACTTCAAAGGTATGACTTTAAGTCTATGACATTATTATTTATTGATTTTATTTTGTTTTATTTCTTTGATCACCAACTGCCACGACAACACACTCGTTTTTTTATGCAGTACTCCTGACGAACTTCACCCATTGCCCGCATCGTACCGGCTCTTAAGGTAGCTTGTGTTGGAGCAGCAGGACAAGCTCGCCATTCCGCCCCGCTGCTTTCCTGCATTAATGCTCACCAAAACACAACGCACCCAGGGGAGAGATACCATGGTAAATAGGTAACCTATTTACCATGGTATCCCTCCCCTGCGGCGGCTGCTCTTGATCTCCGTGAACGCACGCGCTGTCTCCAAACCTTGCAGAGCAGCACATTGAAGCGCTTGAAAACACAGCACAACATTCCCTAATAACACTTGCAATGCATTATGACTTCAAAGGTATGACTTTAAGTCTATGACATTATTATTTATTGATTTTATTTTGTTTTATTTCTTTGATCACCAACTGCCACGACAACACACTCGTTTTTTTATGTAGTACTCCTGACGAACTTCACCCATTGCCCGCATCGTACCGGCTCTGAAGGTAGCTTGTGTTGGAGCAGCAGGACAAGCTCGCCATCCCGCCCGCTGCTTTCCTGCATTAATGCTCACCAAAACACAACGCACCCAGGGGAGAGATACCATGGTAAATAGGTAACCTATTTACTATGGTATCCCTCCCCTGCGGCGGCTGCTCTTGATCTCCGTGAACGCACGCGCTGTCTCCAAACCTTGCAGAGCAGCACATTGAAGCGCTTGAAAACACAGCACAACATTCCCTAATAACACTTGCAATGCATTATGACTTCAAAGGTATGACTTTAAGTCTATGACATTATTATTTATTGATTTTATTTTGTTTTATTTCTTTGATCACCAACTGCCACGACAACACACTCGTTTTTTTATGCAGTACTCCTGACGAACTTCACCCATTGCCCGCATCGTACCGGCTCTTAAGGTAGCTTGTGTTGGAGCAGCAGGACAAGCTCGCCATCCCGCCCGCTGCTTTCCTGCATTAATGCTCACCAGAACACAACGCACCCAGGGGAGAGATACCATGGTAAATAGGTAACCTATTTACCATGGTATCCTTCCCCTGCGGCGGCTGCTCTTGATCTCCGTGAACGCACGCGCTGTCTCCAAACCTTGCAGAGCAGCACATTGAAGCGCTTGAAAACACAGCACAACATTCCCTAATAACACTTGCAATGCATTATGACTTCAAAGGTATGACTTTAAGTCTATGACAATATTATTTATTGATTTTATTTTGTTTTATTTCTTTGATCACCAACTGCCACGACAACACACTCGTTTTTTTATGCAGTACTCCTGACGAACTTCACCCATTGCCCGCATCGTACCGGCTCTTAAGGTAGCTTGTGTTGGAGCAGCAGGACAAGCTCGCCATCCCGCCCGCTGCTTTCCTGCATTAATGCTCACCAAAACACAACGCACCCAGGGGAGAGATACCATGGTAAATAGGTAACCTATTTACCATGGTATCCCTCCCCTGCGGCGGCTGCTCTTGATCTCCGTGAACGCACGCGCTGTCTCCAAACCTTGCAGAGCAGCACATTGAAGCGCTTGAAAACACAGCACAACATTCCCTAATAACACTTGCAATGCATTATGACTTCAAAGGTATGACTTTAAGTCTATGACATTATTATTTATTGATTTTATTTTGTTTTATTTCTTTGATCACCAACTGCCACGACAACACACTCGTTTTTTTATGCAGTACTCCTGACTAACTTCACCCATTGCCCGCATCGTACCGGCTCTTAAGGTAGCTTGTGTTGGAGCAGCAGGACAAGCTCGCCATCCCGCCCGCTGCTTTCCTGCATTATTGCTCACCATAACACAACGCACCCAGGGGAGAGATACCATGGTAAATAGGTAACCTATTTACCATGGTATCCCTCCCCTGCGGCGGCTGCTCTTGATCTCCGGCTGCTCTTGATCTCCGTGAACGCACGCGCTGTCTCCAAACCTTGCAGAGCAGCACATTGAAGCGCTTGAAAACACAGCACAACATTCCCTAATAACACTTGCAATGCATTATGACTTCAAAGGTATGACTTTAAGTCTATGACATTATTATTTATTGATTTTATTTTGTTTTATTTCTTTGATCACCAACTGCCACGACAACACACTCGTTTTTTTATGCAGTACTCCTGACGAACTTCACCCATTGCCCGCATCGTACCGGCTCTTAAGGTAGCTTGTGTTGGAGCAGCAGGACAAGCTCGCCATTCCGCCCGCTGCTTTCCTGCATTAATGCTCACCAAAACACAACGCACCCAGGGGAGAGATACCATGGTAAATAGGTAACCTATTTACCATGGTATCCCTCCCCTGCGGCGGCTGCTCTTGATCTCCGTGAACGCACGCGCTGTCTCCAAACCTTGCAGAGCAGCACATTGAAGCGCTTGAAAACACAGCACAACATTCCCTAATAACACTTGCAATGCATTATGACTTCAAAGGTATGACTTTAAGTCTATGACATTATTATTTATTGATTTTATTTTGTTTTATTTCTTTGATCACCAACTGCCACGACAACACACTCGTTTTTTTATGTAGTACTCCTGACGAACTTCACCCATTGCCCGCATCGTACCGGCTCTGAAGGTAGCTTGTGTTGGAGCAGCAGGACAAGCTCGCCATCCCGCCCGCTGCTTTCCTGCATTAATGCTCACCAAAACACAACGCACCCAGGGGAGAGATAATATGGTAAATAGGTAACCTATTTACTATGGTATCCCTCCCCTGCGGCGGCTGCTCTTGATCTCCGTGAACGCACGCGCTGTCTCCAAACCTTGCAGAGCAGCACATTGAAGCGCTTGAAAACACAGCACAACATTCCCTAATAACACTTGCAATGCATTATGACTTCAAAGGTATGACTTTAAGTCTATGACATTATTATTTATTGATTTTATTTTGTTTTATTTCTTTGATCACCAACTGCCACGACAACACACTCGTTTTTTTATGCAGTACTCCTGACGAACTTCACCCATTGCCCGCATCGTACCGGCTCTTAAGGTAGCTTGTGTTGGAGCAGCAGGACAAGCTCGCCATCCCGCCCGCTGCTTTCCTGCATTAATGCTCACCAAAACACAACGCACCCAGGGGAGAGATACCATGGTAAATAGGTAACCTATTTACCATGGTATCCCTCCCCTGCGGCGGCTGCTCTTGATCTCCGTGAACGCACGCGCTGTCTCCAAACCTTGCAGAGCAGCACATTGAAGCGCTTGAAAACACAGCACAACATTCCCTAATAACACTTGCAATGCATTATGACTTCAAAGGTATGACTTTAAGTCTATGACAATATTATTTATTGATTTTATTTTGTTTTATTTCTTTGATCACCAACTGCCACGACAACACACTCGTTATTTTATGCAGTACTCCTGACGAACTTCACCCATTGCCCGCATCGTACCGGCTCTGAAGGTAGCTTGTGTTGGAGCAGCAGGACAAGCTCGCCATCCCGCCCGCTGCTTTCCTGCATTAATGCTCACCAAAACACAACGCACCCAGGGGAGAGATACCATGGTAAATAGGTAACCTATTTACCATGGTATCCCTCCCCTGCGGCGGCTGCTCTTGATCTCCGTGAACGCACGCGCTGTCTCCAAACCTTGCAGAGCAGCACATTGAAGCGCTTGAAAACACAGCACAACATTCCCTAATAACACTTGCAATGCATTATGACTTCAAAGGTATGACTTTAAGTCTATGACATTATTATTTATTGATTTTATTTTGTTTTATTTCTTTGATCACCAACTGCCACGACAACACACTCGTTTTTTTATGCAGTACTCCTGACGAACTTCACCCATTGCCCGCATCGTACCGGCTCTGAAGGTAGCTTGTGTTGGAGCAGCAGAACAAGCTCGCCATCCCGCCCGCTGCTTTCCTGCATTAATGCTCACCAAAACACAACGCACCCAGGGGAGAGATACCATGGTAAATAGGTAACCTATTTACCATGGTATCCCTCCCCTGCGGCGGCTGCTCTTGATCTCCGTGAACGCACGCGCTGTCTCCAAACCTTGCAGAGCAGCACATTTAAGCGCTTGAAAACACAGCACAACATTCCCTAATAACACTTGCAATGCATTATGACTTCAAAGGTATGACTTTAAGTCTATGACATTATTATTTATTGATTTTATTTTGTTTTATTTGTTTGATCACCAACTGCCACGACAACACACTCGTTTTTTTATGCAGTACTCCTGACTAACTTCACCCATTGCCCGCATCTTACCGGCTCTTAAGGTAGCTTGTGTTGGAGCAGCAGGACAAGCTCGCCATCCCGCCCGCAGCTTTCCTGCATTATTGCTCACCAAAACACAACGCACCCAGGGGAGAGCTACCATGGTAAATAGGTAACCTATAGGTTACCTATTTACCATGGTATCCCTCCCCTGCGGCGGCTGCTCTTGATCTCCGTGAACGCACGCGCTGTCTCCAAACCTTGCAGAGCAGCACATTGAAGCGCTTGAAAACACAGCACAACATTCCCTAATAACACTTGCAATGCATTATGACTTCAAAGGTATGACTTTAAGTCTATGACATTATTATTTATTGATTTTATTTTGTTTTATTTCTTTGATCACCAACTGCCACGACAACACACTCGTTTTTTTATGCAGTACTCCTGACGAACTTCACCCATTGCCCGCATCGTACCGGCTCTGAAGGTAGCTTGTGTTGGAGCAGCAGGACAAGCTCGCCATCCCGCCCGCTGCTTTCCTGCATTAATGCTCACCAAAACACAACGCACCCAGGGGAGAGATACCATGGTAAATAGGTAACCTATTTACCATGGTATCCCTCCCCTGCGGCGGCTGCTCTTGATCTCCGTGAACGCACGCGCTGTCTCCAAACCTTGCAGAGCAGCACATTGAAGCACTTGAAAACACAGCACAACATTCCCTAATAACACTTGCAATGCATTATGACTTCAAAGGTATGACTTTAAGTCTATGACATTATTATTTATTGATTTTATTTTGTTTTATTTCTTTGATCACCAACTGCCACGACAACACACTCGTTTTTTTATGTAGTACTCCTGACGAACTTCACCCATTGCCCGCATCGTACCGGCTCTGAAGGTAGCTTGTGTTGGAGCAGCAGGACAAGCTCGCCATCCCGCCCGCTGCTTTCCTGCATTAATGCTCACCAAAACACAACGCACCCAGGGGAGAGATACCATGGTAAATAGGTAACCTATTTACCATTGTATCCCTCCCCTGCGGCGGCTGCTCATGATCTCCGTGAACGCACGCGCTGTCTCCAAACCTTGCAGAGCAGCACATTGAAGCGCTTGAAAACACAGCACAACATTCCCTAATAACACTTGCAATGCATTATGACTTCAAAGGTATGACTTTAAGTCTATGACATTATTATTTATTGATTTTATTTTGTTTTATTTCTTTGATCACCAACTGCCACGACAACACACTCGTTTTTTTATGCAGTACTCCTGACGAACTTCACCCATTGCCCGCATCGTACCGGCTCTGAAGGTAGCTTGTGTTGGAGCAGCAGGACAAGCTCGCCATCCCGCCCGCTGCTTTCCTGCATTAATGCTCACCAAAACACAACGCACCCAGGGGAGAGATACCATGGTAAATAGGTAACCTATTTACCATGGTATCCCTCCCCTGCGGCGGCTGCTCTTGATCTCCGTGAACGCACGCGCTGCCTCCAAACCTTGCAGAGCAGCACATTGAAGCGCTTGAAAACACAGCACAACATTCCCTAATAACACTTGCAATGCATTATGACTTCAAAGGTATGACTTTAAGTCTATGACATTATTATTTATTGATTTTATTTTGTTTTATTTCTTTGATCACCAACTGCCACGACAACACACTCGTTTTTTTATGCAGTACTCCTGACGAACTTCACCCATTGCCCGCATCGTACCGGCTCTTAAGGTAGCTTGTGTTGGAGCAGCAGGACAAGCTCGCCATCCCGCCCGCTGCTTTCCTGCATTAATGCTCACCAAAACACAACGCACCCAGGGGAGAGATACCATGGTAAATAGGTAACCTATTTACCATGGTATCCCTCCCCTGCGGCGGCTGCTCTTGATCTCCGTGAACGCACGCGCTGTCTCCAAACCTTGCAGAGCAGCACATTGAAGCGCTTGAAAACACAGCACAACATTCCCTAATAACACTTGCAATGCATTATGACTTCAAAGGTATGACTTTAAGTCTATGACATTATTATTTATTGATTTTATTTTGTTTTATTTCTTTGATCACCAACTGCCACGACAACACACTCGTTTTTTTATGCAGTACTCCTGACGAACTTCACCCATTGCTCGCATCGTACCATCTCTTAAGGTAGCTTGTGTTGGAGCAGCAGGACAAGCTCGCCATCCCGCCCGCTGCTTTCTTGCATTAATGCTCACCAAAACACAACGCACCCAGGGGAGAGATACCATGGTAAATAGGTAACCTATTTACCATGGTATCCCTCCCCTGCGGCGGCTGCTCTTGATCTCCGTGAACGCACGCGCTGTCTCCAAACCTTGCAGAGCAGCACATTGAAGCGCTTGAAAACACAGCACAACATTCCCTAATAACACTTGCAATGCATTATGACTTCAAAGGTATGACTTTAAGTCTATGACATTATTATTTATTGATTTTATTTTGTTTTATTTCTTTGATCACCAACTGCCACGACAACACACTTGTTTTTTTATGCAGTACTCCTGACGAACTTCACCCATTGCCCGCATCGTACCGGCTCTGAAGGTAGCTTGTTTTGGAGCAGCAGGACAAGCTCGCCATCCCGCCCGCTGCTTTCCTGCATTAATGCTCACCAAAACACAACGCACCCAGGGGAGAGATACCATGGTAAATAGGTAACCTATTTACCATGGTATCCCTCCCCTGCGGCGGCTGCTCTTGATCTCCGTGAACGCACGCGCTGTCTCCAAACCTTGCAGAGCAGCACATGAAGCGCTTGAAAACACAGCACAACATTCCCTAATAACACTTGCAATGCATTATGACTTCAAAGGTATGACTTTAAGTCTATGACATTATTATTTATTGATTTTATTTTGTTTTATTTCTTTGATCACCAACTGCCACGACAACACACTCGTTTTTTTATGCAGTACTCCTGACGAAATTCACCCATTGCCCGCATCGTACCGGCTCTTAAGGTAGCTTGTGTTGGAGCAGCAGGACAAGCTCGCCATCCCGCCCGCTGCTTTCCTGCATTAATGCTCACCAAAACACAACGCACCCAGGGGAGAGATACCATGGTAAATAGGTAACCTATTTACCATGGTATCCCTCCCCTGCGGCGGCTGCTCTTGATCTCCGTGAACGCACGCGCTGTCTCCAAACCTTGCAGAGCAGCACATTGAAGCGCTTGAAAACACAGCACAACATTCCCTAATAACACTTGCAATGCATTATGACTTCAAAGGTATGACTTTAAGTCTATGACATTATTATTTATTGATTTTATTTTGTTTTATTTCTTTGATCACCAACTGCCACGACAACACACTCGTTTTTTTATGCAGTACTCCTGACGAACTTCACCCATTGCCCGCATCGTACCGGCTCTTAAGGTAGCTTGTGTTGGAGCAGCAGGACAAGCTCGCCATCCCGCCCGCTGCTTTCCTGCATTAATGCTCACCAAAACACAACGCACCCAGGGGAGAGATACCATGGTAAATAGGTAACCTATTTACCATGGTATCCCTCCCCTGCGGCGGCTGCTCTTGATCTCCGTGAACGCACGCGCTGTCTCCAAACCTTGCAGAGCAGCACATTGAAGCGCTTGAAAACACAGCACAACATTCCCTAATAACACTTGCAATGCATTATGACTTCAAAGGTATGACTTTAAGTCTATGACATTATTATTTATTGATTTTATTTTGTTTTATTTCTTTGATCACCAACTGCCACGACAACACACTCGTTTTTTTATGCAGTACTCCTGACGAACTTCACCCATTGCCCGCATCGTACCGGCTCTTAAGGTAGCTTGTGTTGGAGCAGCAGGACAAGCTCGCCATCCCGCCCGCTGCTTTCCTGCATTAATGCTCACCAAAACACAACGCACCCAGGGGAGAGATACCATGGTAAATAGGTAACCTATTTACCATGGTATCCCTCCCCTGCGGCGGCTGCTCTTGATCTCCGTGAACGCACGCGCTGTCTCCAAACCTTGCAGAGCAGCACATTGAAGCGCTTGAAAACACAGCACAACATTCCCTAATAACACTTGCAATGCATTATGACTTCAAAGGTATGACTTTAAGTCTATGACAATATTATTTATTGATTTTATTTTGTTTTATTTCTTTGATCACCAACTGCCACGACAACACACTCGTTATTTTATGCAGTACTCCTGACGAACTTCACCCATTGCCCGCATCGTACCGGCTCTGAAGGTAGCTTGTGTTGGAGCAGCAGGACAAGCTCGCCATCCCGCCCGCTGCTTTCCTGCATTAATGCTCACCAAAACACAACGCACCCAGGGGAGAGATACCATGGTAAATAGGTAACCTATTTACCATGGTATCCCTCCCCTGCGGCGGCTGCTCTTGATCTCCGTGAACGCACGCGCTGTCTCCAAACCTTGCAGAGCAGCACATTGAAGCGCTTGAAAACACAGCACAACATTCCCTAATAACACTTGCAATGCATTATGACTTCAAAGGTATGACTTTAAGTCTATGACATTATTATTTATTGATTTTATTTTGTTTTATTTCTTTGATCACCAACTGCCACGACAACACACTCGTTTTTTTATGCAGTACTCCTGACGAACTTCACCCATTGCCCGCATCGTACCGGCTCTGAAGGTAGCTTGTGTTGGAGCAGCAGAACAAGCTCGCCATCCCGCCCGCTGCTTTCCTGCATTAATGCTCACCAAAACACAACGCACCCAGGGGAGAGATACCATGGTAAATAGGTAACCTATTTACCATGGTATCCCTCCCCTGCGGCGGCTGCTCTTGATCTCCGTGAACGCACGCGCTGTCTCCAAACCTTGCAGAGCAGCACATTTAAGCGCTTGAAAACACAGCACAACATTCCCTAATAACACTTGCAATGCATTATGACTTCAAAGGTATGACTTTAAGTCTATGACATTATTATTTATTGATTTTATTTTGTTTTATTTCTTTGATCACCAACTGCCACGACAACACACTCGTTTTTTTATGCAGTACTCCTGACTAACTTCACCCATTGCCCGCATCTTACCGGCTCTTAAGGTAGCTTGTGTTGGAGCAGCAGGACAAGCTCGCCATCCCGCCCGCAGCTTTCCTGCATTATTGCTCACCAAAACACAACGCACCCAGGGGAGAGCTACCATGGTAAATAGGTAACCTATAGGTTACCTATTTACCATGGTATCCCTCCCCTGCGGCGGCTGCTCTTGATCTCCGTGAACGCACGCGCTGTCTCCAAACCTTGCAGAGCAGCACATTGAAGCGCTTGAAAACACAGCACAACATTCCCTAATAACACTTGCAATGCATTATGACTTCAAAGGTATGACTTTAAGTCTATGACATTATTATTTATTGATTTTATTTTGTTTTATTTCTTTGATCACCAACTGCCACGACAACACACTCGTTTTTTTATGCAGTACTCCTGACGAACTTCACCCATTGCCCGCATCGTACCGGCTCTGAAGGTAGCTTGTGTTGGAGCAGCAGGACAAGCTCGCCATCCCGCCCGCTGCTTTCCTGCATTAATGCTCACCAAAACACAACGCACCCAGGGGAGAGATACCATGGTAAATAGGTAACCTATTTACCATGGTATCCCTCCCCTGCGGCGGCTGCTCTTGATCTCCGTGAACGCACGCGCTGTCTCCAAACCTTGCAGAGCAGCACATTGAAGCACTTGAAAACACAGCACAACATTCCCTAATAACACTTGCAATGCATTATGACTTCAAAGGTATGACTTTAAGTCTATGACATTATTATTTATTGATTTTATTTTGTTTTATTTCTTTGATCACCAACTGCCACGACAACACACTCGTTTTTTTATGTAGTACTCCTGACGAACTTCACCCATTGCCCGCATCGTACCGGCTCTGAAGGTAGCTTGTGTTGGAGCAGCAGGACAAGCTCGCCATCCCGCCCGCTGCTTTCCTGCATTAATGCTCACCAAAACACAACGCACCCAGGGGAGAGATACCATGGTAAATAGGTAACCTATTTACCATTGTATCCCTCCCCTGCGGCGGCTGCTCATGATCTCCGTGAACGCACGCGCTGTCTCCAAACCTTGCAGAGCAGCACATTGAAGCGCTTGAAAACACAGCACAACATTCCCTAATAACACTTGCAATGCATTATGACTTCAAAGGTATGACTTTAAGTCTATGACATTATTATTTATTGATTTTATTTTGTTTTATTTCTTTGATCACCAACTGCCACGACAACACACTCGTTTTTTTATGCAGTACTCCTGACGAACTTCACCCATTGCCCGCATCGTACCGGCTCTGAAGGTAGCTTGTGTTGGAGCAGCAGGACAAGCTCGCCATCCCGCCCGCTGCTTTCCTGCATTAATGCTCACCAAAACACAACGCACCCAGGGGAGAGATACCATGGTAAATAGGTAACCTATTTACCATGGTATCCCTCCCCTGCGGCGGCTGCTCTTGATCTCCGTGAACGCACGCGCTGCCTCCAAACCTTGCAGAGCAGCACATTGAAGCGCTTGAAAACACAGCACAACATTCCCTAATAACACTTGCAATGCATTATGACTTCAAAGGTATGACTTTAAGTCTATGACATTATTATTTATTGATTTTATTTTGTTTTATTTCTTTGATCACCAACTGCCACGACAACACACTCGTTTTTTTATGCAGTACTCCTGACGAACTTCACCCATTGCCCGCATCGTACCGGCTCTTAAGGTAGCTTGTGTTGGAGCAGCAGGACAAGCTCGCCATCCCGCCCGCTGCTTTCCTGCATTAATGCTCACCAAAACACAACGCACCCAGGGGAGAGATACCATGGTAAATAGGTAACCTATTTACCATGGTATCCCTCCCCTGCGGCGGCTGCTCTTGATCTCCGTGAACGCACGCGCTGTCTCCAAACCTTGCAGAGCAGCACATTGAAGCGCTTGAAAACACAGCACAACATTCCCTAATAACACTTGCAATGCATTATGACTTCAAAGGTATGACTTTAAGTCTATGACATTATTATTTATTGATTTTATTTTGTTTTATTTCTTTGATCACCAACTGCCACGACAACACACTCGTTTTTTTATGCAGTACTCCTGACGAACTTCACCCATTGCTCGCATCGTACCATCTCTTAAGGTAGCTTGTGTTGGAGCAGCAGGACAAGCTCGCCATCCCGCCCGCTGCTTTCTTGCATTAATGCTCACCAAAACACAACGCACCCAGGGGAGAGATACCATGGTAAATAGGTAACCTATTTACCATGGTATCCCTCCCCTGCGGCGGCTGCTCTTGATCTCCGTGAACGCACGCGCTGTCTCCAAACCTTGCAGAGCAGCACATTGAAGCGCTTGAAAACACAGCACAACATTCCCTAATAACACTTGCAATGCATTATGACTTCAAAGGTATGACTTTAAGTCTATGACATTATTATTTATTGATTTTATTTTGTTTTATTTCTTTGATCACCAACTGCCACGACAACACACTTGTTTTTTTATGCAGTACTCCTGACGAACTTCACCCATTGCCCTCATCGTACCGGCTCTGAAGGTAGCTTGTTTTGGAGCAGCAGGACAAGCTCGCCATCCCGCCCGCTGCTTTCCTGCATTAATGCTCACCAAAACACAACGCACCCAGGGGAGAGATACCATGGTAAATAGGTAACCTATTTACCATGGTATCCCTCCCCTGCGGCGGCTGCTCTTGATCTCCGTGAACGCACGCGCTGTCTCCAAACCTTGCAGAGCAGCACATGAAGCGCTTGAAAACACAGCACAACATTCCCTAATAACACTTGCAATGCATTATGACTTCAAAGGTATGACTTTAAGTCTATGACATTATTATTTATTGATTTTATTTTGTTTTATTTCTTTGATCACCAACTGCCACGACAACACACTCGTTTTTTTATGCAGTACTCCTGACGAAATTCACCCATTGCCCGCATCGTACCGGCTCTTAAGGTAGCTTGTGTTGGAGCAGCAGGACAAGCTCGCCATCCCGCCCGCTGCTTTCCTGCATTAATGCTCACCAAAACACAACGCACCCAGGGGAGAGATACCATGGTAAATAGGTAACCTATTTACCATGGTATCCCTCCCCTGCGGCGGCTGCTCTTGATCTCCGTGAACGCACGCGCTGTCTCCAAACCTTGCAGAGCAGCACATTGAAGCGCTTGAAAACACAGCACAACATTCCCTAATAACACTTGCAATGCATTATGACTTCAAAGGTATGACTTTAAGTCTATGACATTATTATTTATTGATTTTATTTTGTTTTATTTCTTTGATCACCAACTGCCACGACAACACACTCGTTTTTTTATGCAGTACTCCTGACGAACTTCACCCATTGCCCGCATCGTACCGGCTCTTAAGGTAGCTTGTGTTGGAGCAGCAGGACAAGCTCGCCATCCCGCCCGCTGCTTTCCTGCATTAATGCTCACCAAAACACAACGCACCCAGGGGAGAGATACCATGGTAAATAGGTAACCTATTTACCATGGTATCCCTCCCCTGCGGCGGCTGCTCTTGATCTCCGTGAACGCACGCGCTGTCTCCAAACCTTGCAGAGCAGCACATTGAAGCGCTTGAAAACACAGCACAACATTCCCTAATAACACTTGCAATGCATTATGACTTCAAAGGTATGACTTTAAGTCTATGACATTATTATTTATTGATTTTATTTTGTTTTATTTCTTTGATCACCAACTGCCACGACAACACACTCGTTTTTTTATGCAGTACTCCTGACGAACTTCACCCATTGCCCGCATCGTACCGGCTCTTAAGGTAGCTTGTGTTGGAGCAGCAGGACAAGCTCGCCATCCCGCCCGCTGCTTTCCTGCATTAATGCTCACCAAAACACAACGCACCCAGGGGAGAGATACCATGGTAAATAGGTAACCTATTTACCATGGTATCCCTCCCCTGCGGTGGCTGCTCTTGATCTCCGTGAACGCACGCGCTGTCTCCAAACCTTGCAGAGCAGCACAATGAAGCGCTTGAAAACACAGCACAACATTCCCTAATAACACTTGCAATGCATTATGACTTCAAAGGTATGACTTTAAGTCTATGACATTATTATTTATTGATTTTATTTTGTTTTATTTCTTTGATCACCAACTGCCACGACAACACACTCGTTTTTTTTATGCAGTACTCCTGACGAACTTCACCCATTGCCCGCATTGTACCGGCTCTTAAGGTAGCTTGTGTTGGAGCAGCAGGACAAGCTCGCCATCCCGCCCGCTGCTTTCCTGCATTAATGCTCACCAAAACACAACGCACCCAGGGGAGAGATACCCTCCCCTGCGGCGGCTGCTCTTGATCTCCGTGAACGCACGCGCTGTCTCCAAACCTTGCAGAGCAGCACATTGAAGCGCTTGAAAACACAGCACAACATTCCCTAATAACACTTGCAATGCATTATGACTTCAAAGGTATGACTTTAAGTCTATGACAATATTATTTATTGATTTTATTTTGTTTTATTTCTTTGATCACCAACTGCCACGACAACACACTCGTTTTTTTATGCAGTACTCCTGACGAACTTCACCCATTGCCCGCATCGTACCGGCTCTTAAGGTAGCTTGTGTTGGAGCCGCCCGCTGCTTTCCTGCATTAATACTCACCAGAACACAACGCACCCAGGGGAGAGATACCATGGTAAATAGGTAACCTATTTACCATGGTATCCCTCCCCTGCGGCGGCTGCTCTTGATCTCCGTGAACGCACGCGCTGTCTCCAAACCTTGCAGAGCAGCACATTGAAGCGCTTGAAAACACAGCACAACATTCCCTAATAACACTTGCAATGCATTATGACTTCAAAGGTATGGCTTTAAGTCTATGACATTATTATTTATTGATTTTATTTTGTTTTATTTCTTTGATCACCAACTGCCACGACAACACACTCGTTTTTTTTATGCAGTACTCCTGACGAACTTCACCCATTGCCCGCATCGTACCGGCTCTTAAGGTAGCTTGTGTTGGAGCAGCAGGACAAGCTCGCCATCCCGCCCGCTGCTTTCCTGCATTAATGCTCACCAAAACACAACTCATCCAGGGGAGAGATACCATGGTAAATAGGTAACCTATTTACCATGGTATCCCTCCCCTGCAGCGGCTGCTCTTGATATCCGTGAACGCATGCGCTGTCTCCAAACCTTGCAGAGCAGCACATTGAAGCGCTTGAAAACACAGCACAACATTCCCTAATAACACTTGCAATGCATTATGACTTCAAAGGTATGACTTTAAGTCTATGACACTATTATTTATTGATTTTATTTTGTTTTATTTCTTTGATCACCAACTGCCACGACAACACACTCGTTTTTTTTATGCAGTACTCCTGACGAACTTCACCCATTGCCCGCATCGTACCGGCTCTTAAGGTAGCTTGTGTTGGAGCAGCAGGACAAGCTCGCCATCCCGCCCGCTGCTTTCCTGCATTAATGCTCACCAAAACACAACGCACCCAGGGGAGAGATACCATGGTAAATAGGTAACCTATTTACCATGGTATCCCTCCCCTGCGGCGGCTGCTCTTTATCTCCGTGAACGCACGCGCTGTCTCCAAACCTTGCAGAGCAGCACATTGAAGCGCTTGAAAACACAGCACAACATTCCCTAATAACACTTGCAATGCATTATGACTTCAAAGGTATGACTTTAAGTCTATGACATTATTATTTATTGATTTTATTTTGTTTTATTTCTTTGATCACCAACTGCCACGACAACACACTCGTTTTTTTATGCAGTACTCCTGACGAACTTCACCCATTGCCCGCATCGTACCGGCTCTGAAGGTAGCTTGTGTTGGAGCAGCAGGACAAGCTCGCCATCCCGCCCGCTGCTTTCCTGCATTAATGCTCACCAAAACACAACGCACCCAGGGGAGAGATACCATGGTAAATAGGTAACCTATTTACCATGGTATCCCTCCCCTGCGGCGGCTGCTCTTGATCTCCGTGAACGCACGCGCTGTCTCCAAACCTTGCAGAGCAGCACATTGAAGCGCTTGAAAACACAGCACAACATTCCCTAATAACACTTGCAATGCATTATGACTTCAAAGGTATGACTTTAAGTCTATGACATTATTATTTATTGATTTTATTTTGTTTTATTTCTTTGATCACCAACTGCCACGACAACACACTCGTTTTTTCATGCAGTACTCCTGACGAACTTCACCCATTGCCCGCATCGTACCGGCTCTTAAGGTAGCTTGTGTTGGAGCAGCAGGACAAGCTCGCCATCCCGCCCGCTGCTTTCCTGCATTAATACTCACCAGAACACAACGCACCCAGGGGAGAGATACCATGGTAAATAGGTAACCTATTTACCATGGTATCCCTCCCCTGCGGCGGCTGCTCTTGATCTCCGGCTGCACTTGATCTCCGTGAACGCACGCGCTGTCTCCAAACCTTGCAGAGCAGCACATTGAAGCGCTTGAAAACACAGCACAACATTCCCTAATAACACTTGCAATGCATTATGACTTCAAAGGTATGACCTTAAGTCTATGACATTATTATTTATTGATTTTATTTTGTTTTATTTCTTTGATCACCAACTGCCACGACAACACACTCGTTTTTTTATGCAGTACTCCTGACGAACTTCACCCATTGCCCGCATCGTACCGGCTCTGAAGGTAGCTTGTGTTGGAGCAGCAGGACAAGCTCGCCATCCCGCCCGCTGCTTTCCTGCATTAATGCTCACCAAAACACAACGCACCCAGGGGAGAGATACCATGGTAAATAGGTAACCTATTTACCATGGTATCCCTCCCCTGCGGCGGCTGCTCTTGATCTCCGTGAACGCACGCGCTGTCTCCAAACCTTGCAGAGCAGCACATTGAAGCGCTTGAAAACACAGCACAACATTCCCTAATAACACTTGCAATGCATTATGACTTCAAAGGTATGACTTTAAGTCTATGACATTATTATTTATTGATTTTATTTTGTTTTATTTCTTTGATCACCAACTGCCACGACAACACACTCGTTTTTTTATGCAGTACTCCTGACGAACTTCACCCATTGCCCGCATCGTACCGGCTCTTAAGGTAGCTTGTGTTGGAGCAGCAGGACAAGCTCGCCATCCCGCCCGCTGCTTTCCTGCATTAATGCTCACCAAAACACAACGCACCCAGGGGAGAGATACCATGGTAAATAGGTAACCTATTTACCATGGTATCCCTCCCCTGCGGCGGCTGCTCTTGATCTCCGTGAACGCACGCGCTGTCTCCAAACCTTGCAGAGCAGCACATTGAAGCGCTTGAAAACACAGCACAACATTCCCTAATAACACTTGCAATGCATTATGACTTCAAAGGTATGACTTTAAGTCTATGACATTATTATTTATTGATTTTATTTTATTTTATTTCTTTGATCACCAACTGCCACGACAACACACTCGTTTTTTTATGCAGTACTCCTGACGAACTTCACCCATTGCCCGCATCGTACCGGCTCTTAAGGTAGCTTGTGTTGGAGCAGCAGGACAAGCTCGCCATCCCGCCCGCTGCTTTCCTGCATTAATGCTCACCAAAACACAACGCACCCAGGGGAGAGATACCATGGTAAATAGGTAACCTATTTACCATGGTATCCCTCCCCTGCGGCGGCTGCTCTTGATCTCCGTGAACGCACGCGCTGTCTCCAAACCTTGCAGAGCAGCACATTGAAGCGCTTGAAAACACAGCACAACATTCCCTAATAACACTTGCAATGCATTATGACTTCAAAGGTATGACTTTAAGTCTATGACATTATTATTTATTGATTTTATTTTGTTTTATTTCTTTGATCACCAACTGCCACGACAACACACTCGTTTTTTTATGCAGTACTCCTGACGAACTTCACCCATTGCCCGCATCGTACCGGCTCTTAAGGTAGCTTGTGTTGGAGCAGCAGGACAAGCTCGCCATCCCGCCCGCTGCTTTCCTGCATTAATGCTCACCAAAACACAACGTACCCAGGGGAGAGATACCATGGTAAATAGGTAACCTATTTACCATGGTATCCCTCCCCTGCGGCGGCTGCTCTTGATCTCCGTGAACGCACGCGCTGTCTCCAAACCTTGCAGAGCAGCACATTGAAGCGCTTGAAAACACAGCACAACATTCCCTAATAACACTTGCAATGCATTATGACTTCAAAGGTATGACTTTAAGTCTATGACATTATTATTTATTGATTTTATTTTGTTTTATTTCTTTGATCACCAACTGCCACGACAACACACTCGTCTTTTTTATGCAGTACTCCTGACGAACTTCACCCATTGCCCGCATCGTACCGGCTCTGAAGGTAGCTTGTGTTGGAGCAGCAGGACAAGCTCGCCATCCCGCCCGCTGCTTTCCTGCATTAATGCTCACCAAAACACAACGCACCCAGGGGAGAGATACCATGGTAAATAGGTAACCTATTTACCATGGTATCCCTCCCCTGCGGCGGCTGCTCTTGATCTCCGGCTGCACTTGATCTCCGTGAACGCACGCGCTGTCTCCAAACCTTGCAGAGCAGCACATTGAAGCGCTTGAAAACACAGCACAACATTCCCTAATAACACTTGCAATGCATTATGACTTCAAAGGTATGACCTTAAGTCTATGACATTATTATTTATTGATTTTATTTTGTTTTATTTCTTTGATCACCAACTGCCACGACAACACACTCGTTTTTTTATGCAGTACTCCTGACGAACTTCACCCATTGCCCGCATCGTACCGGCTCTGAAGGTAGCTTGTGTTGGAGCAGCAGGACAAGCTCGCCATCCCGCCCGCTGCTTTCCTGCATTAATGCTCACCAAAACACAACGCACCCAGGGGAGAGATACCATGGTAAATAGGTAACCTATTTACCATGGTATCCCTCCCCTGCGGCGGCTGCTCTTGATCTCCGTGAACGCACGCGCTGTCTCCAAACCTTGCAGAGCAGCACATTGAAGCGCTTGAAAACACAGCACAACATTCCCTAATAACACTTGCAATGCATTATGACTTCAAAGGTATGACTTTAAGTCTATGACATTATTATTTATTGATTTTATTTTGTTTTATTTCTTTGATCACCAACTGCCACGACAACACACTCGTTTTTTTATGCAGTACTCCTGACGAACTTCACCCATTGCCCGCATCGTACCGGCTCTTAAGGTAGCTTGTGTTGGAGCAGCAGGACAAGCTCGCCATCCCGCCCGCTGCTTTCCTGCATTAATGCTCACCAAAACACAACGCACCCAGGGGAGAGATACCATGGTAAATAGGTAACCTATTTACCATGGTATCCCTCCCCTGCGGCGGCTGCTCTTGATCTCCGTGAACGCACGCGCTGTCTCCAAACCTTGCAGAGCAGCACATTGAAGCGCTTGAAAACACAGCACAACATTCCCTAATAACACTTGCAATGCATTATGACTTCAAAGGTATGACTTTAAGTCTATGACATTATTATTTATTGATTTTATTTTGTTTTATTTCTTTGATCACCAACTGCCACGACAACACACTCGTTTTTTTTATGCAGTACTCCTGACGAACATCACCCATTGCCCGCATCGTACCGGCTCTTAAGGTAGCTTGTGTTGGAGCAGCAGGACAAGCTCGCCATCCCGCCCGCTGCTTTCCTGCATTAATGCTCACCAAAACACAACGCACCCAGGGGAGAGATACCATGGTAAATAGGTAACCTATTTACCATGGTATCCCTCCCCTGCGGCGGCTGCTCTTGATCTCCGTGAACGCACGCGCTGTCTCCAAACCTTGCAGAGCAGCACATTGAAGCGCTTGAAAACACAGCACAACATTCCCTAATAACACTTGCAATGCATTATGACTTCAAAGGTATGACTTTAAGTCTATGACATTATTATTTATTGATTTTATTTTATTTTATTTCTTTGATCACCAACTGCCACGACAACACACTCGTTTTTTTATGCAGTACTCCTGACGAACTTCACCCATTGCCCGCATCGTACCGGCTCTTAAGGTAGCTTGTGTTGGAGCAGCAGGACAAGCTCGCCATCCCGCCCGCTGCTTTCCTGCATTAATGCTCACCAAAACACAACGCACCCAGGGGAGAGATACCATGGTAAATAGGTAACCTATTTACCATGGTATCCCTCCCCTGCGGCGGCTGCTCTTGATCTCCGTGAACGCACGCGCTGTCTCCAAACCTTGCAGAGCAGCACATTGAAGCGCTTGAAAACACAGCACAACATTCCCTAATAACACTTGCAATGCATTATGACTTCAAAGGTATGACTTTAAGTCTATGACATTATTATTTATTGATTTTATTTTGTTTTATTTCTTTGATCACCAACTGCCACGACAACACACTCGTTTTTTTATGCAGTACTCCTGACGAACTTCACCCATTGCCCGCATCGTACCGGCTCTTAAGGTAGCTTGTGTTGGAGCAGCAGGACAAGCTCGCCATCCCGCCCGCTGCTTTCCTGCATTAATGCTCACCAAAACACAACGTACCCAGGGGAGAGATACCATGGTAAATAGGTAACCTATTTACCATGGTATCCCTCCCCTGCGGCGGCTGCTCTTGATCTCCGTGAACGCACGCGCTGTCTCCAAACCTTGCAGAGCAGCACATTGAAGCGCTTGAAAACACAGCACAACATTCCCTAATAACACTTGCAATGCATTATGACTTCAAAGGTATGACTTTAAGTCTATGACATTATTATTTATTGATTTTATTTTGTTTTATTTCTTTGATCACCAACTGCCACGACAACACACTCGTCTTTTTTATGCAGTACTCCTGACGAACTTCACCCATTGCCCGCATCGTACCGGCTCTGAAGGTAGCTTGTGTTGGAGCAGCAGGACAAGCTCGCCATCCCGCCCGCTGCTTTCCTGCATTAATGCTCACCAAAACACAACGCACCCAGGGGAGAGATACCATGGTAAATAGGTAACCTATTTACCATGGTATCCCTCCCCTGCGGCGGCTGCTCTTGATCTCCGTGAACGCACGCGCTGTCTCCAAACCTTGCAGAGCAGCACATTGAAGCGCTTGAAAACACAGCACAACATTCCCTAATAACACTTGCAATGCATTATGACTTCAAAGGTATGACTTTAAGTCTATGACATTATTATTTATTGATTTTATTTTGTTTTATTTCTTTGATCACCAACTGCCACGACAACACACTCGTTTTTTTATGCAGTACTCCTGACGAACTTCACCCATTGCCCGCATCGTACCGGCTCTGAAGGTAGCTTGTGTTGGAGCAGCAGGACAAGCTCGCCATCCCGCCCGCTGCTTTCCTGCATTAATGCTCACCAAAACACAACGCACCCAGGGGAGAGATACCATGGTAAATAGGTAACCTATTTACCATGGTATCCCTCCCCTGCGGCGGCTGCTCTTGATCTCCGGCTGCTCTTGATCTCCGTGAACGCACGCGCTGTCTCCAAACCTTGCAGAGCAGCACATTGAAGCGCTTGAAAACACAGCACAACATTCCCTAATAACACTTGCAATGCATTATGACTTCAAAGGTATGACTTTAAGTCTATGACATTATTATTTATTGATTTTATTTTGTTTTATTTCTTTGATCACCAACTGCCACGACAACACACTCGTTTTTTTATGTAGTACTCCTGACGAACTTCACCCATTGCCCGCATCGTACCGGCTCTTAAGGTAGCTTGTGTTGGAGCAGCAGGACAAGCTCGCCATCCCGCCCGCTGCTTTCCTGCATTAATGCTCACCAAAACACAACGCACCCAGGGGAGAGATACCATGGTAAATAGGTAAATAGGTAACCTATTTACCACGGTATCCCTCCCCTGCGGCGGCTGCTCTTGATCTCCGTGAACGCACGCGCTGTCTCCAAACCTTGCAGAGCAGCACATTGAAGCGCTTGAAAACACAGCACAACATTCCCTAATAACACTTGCAATGCATTATGACTTCAAAGGTATGACTTTAAGTCTATGACATTATTATTTATTGATTTTATTTTGTTTTATTTCTTTGATCACCAACTGCCACGACAACACACTCGTTTTTTTATGCAGTACTCCTGACGAACTTCACCCATTGCCCGCATCGTACCGGCTCTTAAGGTAGCTTGTGTTGGAGCAGCAGGACAAGCTCGCCATCCCGCCCGCTGCTTTCCTGCATTAATGCTCACCAAAACACAACGCACCCAGGGGAGAGATACCATGGTAAATAGGTAACCTAAATAGGTAACCTATTTACCATGGTATCCCTCCCCTGCGGCGGCTGCTCTTGATCTCCGTGAACGCACGCACTGTCTCCAAACCTTGCAGAGCAGCACATTGAAGCGCTTGAAAACACAGCACAACATTCCCTAATAACACTTGCAATGCATTATGACTTCAAAGGTATGACTTTAAGTCTATGACATTATTATTTATTGATTTTATTTTGTTTTATTTCTTTGATCACCAACTGCCACGACAACACACTCGTTTTTTTATGCAGTACTCCTGACGAACTTCACCCATTGCCCGCATCGTACCGGCTCTGAAGGTAGCTTGTGTTGGAGCAGCAGGACAAGCTCGCCATCCCGCCCGCTGCTTTCCTGCATTAATGCTCACCAAAACACAACGCACCCAGGGGAGAGATACCATGGTAAATAGGTAACCTATTTACCATGGTATCCCTCCCCTGCGGCGGCTGCTCTTGATCTCCGTGAACGCACGCGCTGTCTCCAAACCTTGCAGAGCAGCACATTGAAGCGCTTGAAAACACAGCACAACATTCCCTAATAACACTTGCAATGCATTATGACTTCAAAGGTATGACTTTAAGTCTATGACATTATTATTTATTGATTTTATTTTGTTTTATTTCTTTGATCACCAACTGCCACGACAACACACTCGTTTTTTTATGCAGTACTCCTGACGAACTTCACCCATTGCCCGCATCGTACCGGCTCTGAAGGTAGCTTGTGTTGGAGCAGCAGGACAAGCTCGCCAACCCGCCCGCTGCTTTCCTGCATTAATGCTCACCAAAACACAACGCACCCAGGGGAGAGATACCATGGTAAATAGGTAACCTATTTACCACGGTATCCCTCCCCTGCGGCGGCTGCTCTTGATCTCCGTGAACGCACGCGCTGTCTCCAAACCTTGCAGAGCAGCACATTGAAGCGCTTGAAAACACAGCACAACATTCCCTAATAACACTTGCAATGGATTATGACTTCAAAGGTATGACTTTAAGTCTATGACATTATTATTTATTGATTTTATTTTGTTTTATTTCTTTGATCACCAACTGCCACGACAACACACTCGTTTTTTTATGCAGTACTCCTGACGAACTTCACCCATTGCCCGCATCGTACCGGCTCTGAAGGTAGCTTGTGTTGGAGAAGCAGGACAAGCTCGCCATCCTGCCCGCTGCTTTCCTGCATTAATGCTCACCAAAACACAACGCACCCAGGGGAGAGATACCATGGTAAATAGGTAACCTATTTACCATGGTATCCCTCCCCTGCGGCGGCTGCTCTTGATCTCCGTGAACGCACGCGCTGTCTCCAAACCTTGCAGAGCAGCACATTGAAGCGCTTGAAAACACAGCACAACATTCCCTAATAACACTTGCAATGCATTATGACTTCAAAGGTATGACTTTAAGTCTATGACATTATTATTTATTGATTTTATTTTGTTTTATTTCTTTGATCACCAACTGCCACGACAACACACTCGTTTTTTTATGCAGTACTCCTGACGAACTTCACCCATTGCCCGCATCGTACCGGCTCTTAAGGTAGCTTGTGTTGGAGCAGCAGGACAAGCTCGCCATCCCGCCCGCTGCTTTCCTGCATTAATGCTCACCAAAACACAACGCACCCAGGGGAGAGATACCATGGTAATAGGTAACCTATTTACCATGGTATCCCTCCCCTGCGGCGGCTGCTCTTGATCTCCGTGAACGCACGCGCTGTCTCCAAACCTTGCAGAGCAGCACATTGAAGCGCTTGAAAACACAGCACAACATTCCCTAATAACACTTGCAATGCATTATGACTTCAAAGGTATGACTTTAAGTCTATGACATTATTATTTATTGATTTTATTTTGTTTTATTTCTTTGATCACCAACTGCCACGACAACACACTCGTTTTTTTATGCAGTACTCCTGACGAACTTCACCCATTGCCCGCATCGTACCGGCTCTTAAGGTAGCTTGTGTTGGAGCAGCAGGACAAGCTCGCCATCCCGCCCGCTGCTTTCCTGCATTAATGCTCACCAAAACACAACGCACCCAGGGGAGAGATACCATGGTAAATAGGTAACCTATTTACCATTGTATCCCTCCCCTGCGGCGGCTGCTCTGATCTCCGTGAACGCACGAGCTGTCTCCAAACCTTGCAGAGCAGCACATTGAAGCGCTTGAAAACACAGCACAACATTCCCTAATAACACTTGCAATGCATTATGACTTCAAAGGTATGACTTTAAGTCTATGACATTATTATTTATTGATTTTATTTTGTTTTATTTCTTTGATCACCAACTGCCACGACAACACACTCGTTTTTTTATGCAGTACTCCTGACGAACTTCACCCATTGCCCGCATCGTACCGGCTCTTAAGGTAGCTTGTGTTGGAGCAGCAGGACAAGCTCGCCATCCCGCCCGCTGCTTTCCTGCATTAATGCTCACCAAAACACAACGCACCCAGGGGAGAGATACCATGGTAAATAGGTAACCTATTTACCATGGTATCCCTCCCCTGCGGCGGCTGCTCTTGATCTCCGTGAACGCACGCGCTGTCTCCAAACCTTGCAGAGCAGCACATTGAAGCGCTTGAAAACACAGCACAACATTCCCTAATAACACTTGCAATGCATTATGACTTCAAAGGTATGACTTTAAGTCTATGACATTATTATTTATTGATTTTATTTTGTTTTATTTCTTTGATCACCAACTGCCACGACAACACACTCGTTTTTTTATGCAGTACTCCTGACGAACTTCACCCATTGCCCGCATCGTACCGGCTCTGAAGTTAGCTTGTGTTGGAGCAGCAGGACAAGCTCGCCATCCCGCCCGCTGCTTTCCTGCATTAATGCTCACCAAAACACAACGCACCCAGGGGAGAGATACCATGGTAAATAGGTAACCTATTTACCATGGTATCCCTCCCCTGCGGCGGCTGCTCTTGATCTCCGTGAACGCACGCGCTGTCTCCAAACCTTGCAGAGCAGCACATTGAAGCGCTTGAAAACACAGCACAACATTCCCTAATAACACTTGCAATGCATTATGACTTCAAAGGTATGACTTTAAGTCTATGACATTATTATTTATTGATTTTATTTTGTTTTATTTCTTTGATCACCAACTGCCACGACAACACACTCGTTTTTTTATGCAGTACTCCTGACGAACTTCACCCATTGCCCGCATCGTACCGGCTCTTAAGGTAGCTTGTGTTGGAGCAGCAGGACAAGCTCGCCATCCCGCCCGCTGCTTTCCTGCATTAATGCTCACCAAAACACAACGCACCCAGGGGAGAGATACCATGGTAAATAGGTAACCTATTTACCATGGTATCCCTCCCCTGCGGCGGCTGCTCTTGATCTCCGTGAACGCACGCGCTGTCTCCAAACCTTGCAGAGCAGCACATTGAAGCGCTTGAAAACACAGCACAACATTCCCTAATAACACTTGCAATGCATTATGACTTCAAAGGTATGACTTTAAGTCTATGACATTATTATTTATTGATTTTATTTTGTTTTATTTCTTTGATCACCAACTGCCACGACAACACACTCGTTTTTTTATGCAGTACTCCTGACGAACTTCACCCATTGCCCGCATCGTACCGGCTCTGAAGGTAGCTTGTGTTGGAGCAGCAGGACAAGCTCGCCATCCCGCCCGCTGCTTTCCTGCATTAATGCTCACCAAAACACAACGCACCCAGGGGAGAGATACCATGGTAAATAGGTAACCTATTTACCATGGTATCCCTCCCCTGCGGCGGCTGCTCTTGATCTCCGTGAACGCACGCGCTGTCTCCAAACCTTGCAGAGCAGCACATTGAAGCGCTTGAAAACACAGCACAACATTCCCTAATAACACTTGCAATGCATTATGACTTCAAAGGTATGACTTTAAGTCTATGACATTATTATTTATTGATTTTATTTTGTTTTATTTCTTTGATCACCAACTGCCACGACAACACACTCGTTTTTTTATGCAGTACTCCTGACGAACTTCACCCATTGCCCGCATCGTACCGGCTCTGAAGGTAGCTTGTGTTGGAGCAGCAGGACAAGCTCGCCATCCCGCCCGCTGCTTTCCTGCATTAATGCTCACCAAAACACAACGCACCCAGGGGAGAGATACCATGGTAAATAGGTAACCTATTTACCATGGTATCCCTCCCCTGCGGCGGCTGCTCTTGATCTCCGTGAACGCACGCGCTGTCTCCAAACCTTGCAGAGCAGCACATTGAAGCGCTTGAAAACACAGCACAACATTCCCTAATAACACTTGCAATGCATTATGACTTCAAAGGTATGACTTTAAGTCTATGACATTATTATTTATTGATTTTATTTTGTTTTATTTCTTTGATCACCAACTGCCACGACAACACACTCGTTTTTTTATGCAGTACTCCTGACGAACTTCACCCATTGCCCGCATCGTACCGGCTCTTAAGGTAGCTTGTGTTGGAGCAGCAGGACAAGCTCGCCATCCCGCCCGCTGCTTTCCTGCATTAATGCTCACCAAAACACAACGCACCCAGGGGAGAGATACCATGGTAAATAGGTAACCTATTTACCATGGTATCCCTCCCCTGCGGCGGCTGCTCTGATCTCCGTGAACGCACGCGCTGTCTCCAAACCTTGCAGAGCAGCACATTGAAGCGCTTGAAAACACAGCACAACATTCCCTAATAACACTTGCAATGCATTATGACTTCAAAGGTATGACTTTAAGTCTATGACATTATTATTTATTGATTTTATTTTGTTTTATTTCTTTGATCACCAACTGCCACGACAACACACTCGTTTTTTTATGCAGTACTCCTGACGAACTTCACCCATTGCCCGCATCGTACCGGCTCTGAAGGTAGCTTGTGTTGGAGCAGCAGGACAAGCTCGCCATCCCGCCCGCTGCTTTCCTGCATTAATGCTCACCAAAACACAACGCACCCAGGGGAGAGATACCATGGTAAATAGGTAACCTATTTACCATGGTATCCCTCCCCTGCGGCGGCTGCTCTTGATCTCCGTGAACGCACGCGCTGTCTCCAAACCTTGCAGAGCAGCACATTGAAGCGCTTGAAAACACAGCACAACATTCCCTAATAACACTTGCAATGCATTATGACTTCAAAGGTATGACTTTAAGTCTATGACATTATTATTTATTGATTTTATTTTGTTTTATTTCTTTGATCACCAACTGCCACGACAACACACTCGTTTTTTTATGCAGTACTCCTGACGAACTTCACCCATTGCCCGCATCGTACCGGCTCTTAAGGTAGCTTGTGTTGGAGCAGCAGGACAAGCTCGCCATCCCGCCCGCTGCTTTCCTGCATTAATGCTCACCAAAACACAACGCACCCAGGGGAGAGATACCATGGTAAATAGGTAACCTATTTACCATGGTATCCCTCCCCTGCGGCGGCTGCTCTTGATCTCCGTGAACGCACGCGCTGTCTCCAAACCTTGCAGAGCAGCACATTGAAGCGCTTGAAAACACAGCACAACATTCCCTAATAACACTTGCAATGCATTATGACTTCAAAGATATGACTTTAAGTCTATGACATTATTATTTATTGATTTTATTTTGTTTTATTTCTTTGATCACCAACTGCCACGACAACACACTCGTTTTTTTATGCAGTACTCCTGACGAACTTCACCCATTGCCCGCATCGTACCGGCTCTTAAGGTAGCTTGTGTTGGAGCAGCAGGACAAGCTCGCCATCCCGCCCGCTGCTTTCCTACATTAATGCTCACCAAAACACAACGCACCCAGGGGAGAGATACCATGGTAAATAGGTAACCTATTTACCATGGTATCCCTCCCCTGCGGCGGCTGCTCTTGATCTCCGTGAACGCACGCGCTGTCTCCAAACCTTGCAGAGCAGCACATTGAAGCGCTTGAAAACACAGCACAACATTCCCTAATAACACTTGCAATGCATTATGACTTCAAAGGTATGACTTTAAGTCTATGACATTATTATTTATTGATTTTATTTTGTTTTATTTCTTTGATCACCAACTGCCACGACAACACACTCGTTTTTTTATGCAGTACTCCTGACGAACTTCACCCATTGCCCGCATCGTACCGGCTCTTAAGGTAGCTTGTGTTGGAGCAGCAGGACAAGCTCGCCATCCCGCCCGCTGCTTTCCTGCATTAATGCTCACCAAAACACAACGCACCCAGGGGAGAGATACCATGGTAAATAGGTAACCTATTTACCATGGTATCCCTCCCCTGCGGCGGCTGCTCTTGATCTCCGTGAACGCACGCGCTGTCTCCAAACCTTGCAGAGCAGCACATTGAAGCGCTTGAAAACACAGCACAACATTCCCTAATAACACTTGCAATGCATTATGACTTCAAAGATATGACTTTAAGTCTATGACATTATTATTTATTGATTTTATTTTGTTTTATTTCTTTGATCACCAACTGCCACGACAACACACTCGTTTTTTTATGCAGTACTCCTGACGAACTTCACCCATTGCCCGCATCGTACCGGCTCTTAAGGTAGCTTGTGTTGGAGCAGCAGGACAAGCTCGCCATCCCGCCCGCTGCTTTCCTACATTAATGCTCACCAAAACACAACGCACCCAGGGGAGAGATACCATGGTAAATAGGTAACCTATTTACCATGGTATCCCTCCCCTGCGGCGGCTGCTCTTGATCTCCGTGAACGCACGCGCTGTCTCCAAACCTTGCAGAGCAGCACATTGAAGCGCTTGAAAACACAGCACAACATTCCCTAATAACACTTGCAATGCATTATGACTTCAAAGGTATGACTTTAAGTCTATGACATTATTATTTATTGATTTTATTTTGTTTTATTTCTTTGATCACCAACTGCCACGACAACACACTCGTTTTTTTATGCAGTACTCCTGACGAACTTCACCCATTGCCCGCATCGTACCGGCTCTTAAGGTAGCTTGTGTTGGAGCAGCAGGACAAGCTCGCCATCCCGCCCGCTGCTTTCCTGCATTAATGCTCACCAAAACACAACGCACCCAGGGGAGAGATACCATGGTAAATAGGTAACCTATTTACCATGGTATCCCTCCCCTGCGGCGGCTGCTCTTGATCTCCGTGAACGCACGCGCTGTCTCCAAACCTTGCAGAGCAGCACATTGAAGCGCTTGAAAACACAGCACAACATTCCCTAATAACACTTGCAATGCATTATGACTTCAAAGGTATGACTTTAAGTCTATGACATTATTATTTATTGATTTTATTTTGTTTTATTTCTTTGATCACCAACTGCCACGACAACACACTCGTTTTTTTATGCAGTACTCCTGACGAACTTCACCCATTGCCCGCATCGTACCGGCTCTGAAGGTAGCTTGTGTTGGAGCAGCAGGACAAGCTCGCCATCCCGCCCGCTGCTTTCCTGCATTAATGCTCACCAAAACACAACGCACCCAGGGGAGAGATACCATGGTAAATAGGTAACCTATTTACCATGGTATCCCTCCCCTGCGGCGGCTGCTCTTGATCTCCGTGAACGCACGCGCTGTCTCCAAACCTTGCAGAGCAGCACATTGAAGCGCTTGAAAACACAGCACAACATTCCCTAATAACACTTGCAATGCATTATGACTTCAAAGGTATGACTTTAAGTCTATGACATTATTATTTATTGATTTTATTTTGTTTTATTTCTTTGATCACCAACTGCCACGACAACACACTCGTTTTTTTATGCAGTACTCCTGACGAACTTCACCCATTGCCCGCATCGTACCGGCTCTGAAGGTAGCTTGTGTTGGAGCAGCAGGACAAGCTCGCCATCCCGCCCGCTGCTTTCCTGCATTAATGCTCACCAAAACACAACGCACCCAGGGGAGAGATACCATGGTAAATAGGTAACCTATTTACCATGGTATCCCTCCCCTGCGGCGGCTGCTCTTGATCTCCGTGAACGCACGCGCTGTCTCCAAACCTTGCAGAGCAGCACATTGAAGCGCTTGAAAACACAGCACAACATTCCCTAATAACACTTGCAATGCATTATGACTTCAAAGGTATGACTTTAAGTCTATGACATTATTATTTATTGATTTTATTTTGTTTTATTTCTTTGATCACCAACTGCCACGACAACACACTCGTTTTTTTATGCAGTACTCCTGACGAACTTCACCCATTGCCCGCATCGTACCGGCTCTGAAGGTAGCTTGTGTTGGAGCAGCAGGACAAGCTCGCCATCCCGCCCGCTGCTTTCCTGCATTAATGCTCACCAAAACACAACGCACCCAGGGGAGAGATACCATGGTAAATAGGTAACCTATTTACCATGGTATCCCTCCCCTGTGGCGGCTGCTCTTGATCTCCGTGAACGCACGCGCTGTCTCCAAACCTTGCAGAGCAGCACATTGAAGCGCTTGAAAACACAGCACAACATTCCCTAATAACACTTGCAATGCATTATGACTTCAAAGGTATGACTTTAAGTCTATGACATTATTATTTATTGATTTTATTTTGTTTTATTTCTTTGATCACCAACTGCCACGACAACACACTCGTTTTTTTATGCAGTACTCCTGACGAACTTCACCCATTGCCCGCATCGTACCGGCTCTGAAGGTAGCTTGTGTTGGAGCAGCAGGACAAGCTCGCCATCCCGCCCGCTGCTTTCCTGCATTAATGCTCACCAAAACACAACGCACCCAGGGGAGAGATACCATGGTAAATAGGTAACCTATTTACCATGGTATCCCTCCCCTGCGGCGGCTGCTCTTGATCTCCGTGAACGCACGCGCTGTCTCCAAACCTTGCAGAGCAGCACATTGAAGCGCTTGAAAACACAGCACAACATTCCCTAATAACACTTGCAATGCATTATGACTTCAAAGGTATGACTTTAAGTCTATGACATTATTATTTATTGATTTTATTTTGTTTTATTTCTTTGATCACCAACTGCCACGACAACACACTCGTTTTTTTATGCAGTACTCCTGACGAACTTCACCCATTGCCCGCATCGTACCGGCTCTGAAGGTAGCTTGTGTTGGAGCAGCAGGACAAGCTCGCCATCCCGCCCGCTGCTTTCCTGCATTAATGCTCACCAAAACACAACGCACCCAGGGGAGAGATACCATGGTAAATAGGTAACCTATTTACCATGGTATCCCTCCCCTGCGGCGGCTGCTCTTGATCTCCGTGAACGCACGCGCTGTCTCCAAACCTTGCAGAGCAGCACATTGAAGCGCTTGAAAACACAGCACAACATTCCCTAATAACACTTGCAATGCATTATGACTTCAAAGGTATGACTTTAAGTCTATGACATTATTATTTATTGATTTTATTTTGTTTTATTTCTTTGATCACCAACTGCCACGACAACACACTCGTTTTTTTATGCAGTACTCCTGACGAACTTCACCCATTGCCCGCATCGTACCGGCTCTTAAGGTAGCTTGTGTTGGAGCAGCAGGACAAGCTCGCCATCCCGCCCGCTGCTTTCCTGCATTAATGCTCACCAAAACACAACGCACCCAGGGGAGAGATACCATGGTAAATAGGTAACCTATTTACCATGGTATCCCTCCCCTGCGGCGGCTGCTCTGATCTCCGTGAACGCACGCGCTGTCTCCAAACCTTGCAGAGCAGCACATTGAAGCGCTTGAAAACACAGCACAACATTCCCTAATAACACTTGCAATGCATTATGACTTCAAAGGTATGACTTTAAGTCTATGACATTATTATTTATTGATTTTATTTTGTTTTATTTCTTTGATCACCAACTGCCACGACAACACACTCGTTTTTTTATGCAGTACTCCTGACGAACTTCACCCATTGCCCGCATCGTACCGGCTCTGAAGGTAGCTTGTGTTGGAGCAGCAGGACAAGCTCGCCATCCCGCCCGCTGCTTTCCTGCATTAATGCTCACCAAAACACAACGCACCCAGGGGAGAGATACCATGGTAAATAGGTAACCTATTTACCATGGTATCCCTCCCCTGCGGCGGCTGCTCTTGATCTCCGTGAACGCACGCGCTGTCTCCAAACCTTGCAGAGCAGCACATTGAAGCGCTTGAAAACACAGCACAACATTCCCTAATAACACTTGCAATGCATTATGACTTCAAAGGTATGACTTTAAGTCTATGACATTATTATTTATTGATTTTATTTTGTTTTATTTCTTTGATCACCAACTGCCACGACAACACACTCGTTTTTTTATGCAGTACTCCTGACGAACTTCACCCATTGCCCGCATCGTACCGGCTCTTAAGGTAGCTTGTGTTGGAGCAGCAGGACAAGCTCGCCATCCCGCCCGCTGCTTTCCTGCATTAATGCTCACCAAAACACAACGCACCCAGGGGAGAGATACCATGGTAAATAGGTAACCTATTTACCATGGTATCCCTCCCCTGCGGCGGCTGCTCTTGATCTCCGTGAACGCACGCGCTGTCTCCAAACCTTGCAGAGCAGCACATTGAAGCGCTTGAAAACACAGCACAACATTCCCTAATAACACTTGCAATGCATTATGACTTCAAAGATATGACTTTAAGTCTATGACATTATTATTTATTGATTTTATTTTGTTTTATTTCTTTGATCACCAACTGCCACGACAACACACTCGTTTTTTTATGCAGTACTCCTGACGAACTTCACCCATTGCCCGCATCGTACCGGCTCTTAAGGTAGCTTGTGTTGGAGCAGCAGGACAAGCTCGCCATCCCGCCCGCTGCTTTCCTACATTAATGCTCACCAAAACACAACGCACCCAGGGGAGAGATACCATGGTAAATAGGTAACCTATTTACCATGGTATCCCTCCCCTGCGGCGGCTGCTCTTGATCTCCGTGAACGCACGCGCTGTCTCCAAACCTTGCAGAGCAGCACATTGAAGCGCTTGAAAACACAGCACAACATTCCCTAATAACACTTGCAATGCATTATGACTTCAAAGGTATGACTTTAAGTCTATGACATTATTATTTATTGATTTTATTTTGTTTTATTTCTTTGATCACCAACTGCCACGACAACACACTCGTTTTTTTATGCAGTACTCCTGACGAACTTCACCCATTGCCCGCATCGTACCGGCTCTTAAGGTAGCTTGTGTTGGAGCAGCAGGACAAGCTCGCCATCCCGCCCGCTGCTTTCCTGCATTAATGCTCACCAAAACACAACGCACCCAGGGGAGAGATACCATGGTAAATAGGTAACCTATTTACCATGGTATCCCTCCCCTGCGGCGGCTGCTCTTGATCTCCGTGAACGCACGCGCTGTCTCCAAACCTTGCAGAGCAGCACATTGAAGCGCTTGAAAACACAGCACAACATTCCCTAATAACACTTGCAATGCATTATGACTTCAAAGATATGACTTTAAGTCTATGACATTATTATTTATTGATTTTATTTTGTTTTATTTCTTTGATCACCAACTGCCACGACAACACACTCGTTTTTTTATGCAGTACTCCTGACGAACTTCACCCATTGCCCGCATCGTACCGGCTCTTAAGGTAGCTTGTGTTGGAGCAGCAGGACAAGCTCGCCATCCCGCCCGCTGCTTTCCTACATTAATGCTCACCAAAACACAACGCACCCAGGGGAGAGATACCATGGTAAATAGGTAACCTATTTACCATGGTATCCCTCCCCTGCGGCGGCTGCTCTTGATCTCCGTGAACGCACGCGCTGTCTCCAAACCTTGCAGAGCAGCACATTGAAGCGCTTGAAAACACAGCACAACATTCCCTAATAACACTTGCAATGCATTATGACTTCAAAGGTATGACTTTAAGTCTATGACATTATTATTTATTGATTTTATTTTGTTTTATTTCTTTGATCACCAACTGCCACGACAACACACTCGTTTTTTTATGCAGTACTCCTGACGAACTTCACCCATTGCCCGCATCGTACCGGCTCTTAAGGTAGCTTGTGTTGGAGCAGCAGGACAAGCTCGCCATCCCGCCCGCTGCTTTCCTGCATTAATGCTCACCAAAACACAACGCACCCAGGGGAGAGATACCATGGTAAATAGGTAACCTATTTACCATGGTATCCCTCCCCTGCGGCGGCTGCTCTTGATCTCCGTGAACGCACGCGCTGTCTCCAAACCTTGCAGAGCAGCACATTGAAGCGCTTGAAAACACAGCACAACATTCCCTAATAACACTTGCAATGCATTATGACTTCAAAGGTATGACTTTAAGTCTATGACATTATTATTTATTGATTTTATTTTGTTTTATTTCTTTGATCACCAACTGCCACGACAACACACTCGTTTTTTTATGCAGTACTCCTGACGAACTTCACCCATTGCCCGCATCGTACCGGCTCTGAAGGTAGCTTGTGTTGGAGCAGCAGGACAAGCTCGCCATCCCGCCCGCTGCTTTCCTGCATTAATGCTCACCAAAACACAACGCACCCAGGGGAGAGATACCATGGTAAATAGGTAACCTATTTACCATGGTATCCCTCCCCTGCGGCGGCTGCTCTTGATCTCCGTGAACGCACGCGCTGTCTCCAAACCTTGCAGAGCAGCACATTGAAGCGCTTGAAAACACAGCACAACATTCCCTAATAACACTTGCAATGCATTATGACTTCAAAGGTATGACTTTAAGTCTATGACATTATTATTTATTGATTTTATTTTGTTTTATTTCTTTGATCACCAACTGCCACGACAACACACTCGTTTTTTTATGCAGTACTCCTGACGAACTTCACCCATTGCCCGCATCGTACCGGCTCTGAAGGTAGCTTGTGTTGGAGCAGCAGGACAAGCTCGCCATCCCGCCCGCTGCTTTCCTGCATTAATGCTCACCAAAACACAACGCACCCAGGGGAGAGATACCATGGTAAATAGGTAACCTATTTACCATGGTATCCCTCCCCTGCGGCGGCTGCTCTTGATCTCCGTGAACGCACGCGCTGTCTCCAAACCTTGCAGAGCAGCACATTGAAGCGCTTGAAAACACAGCACAACATTCCCTAATAACACTTGCAATGCATTATGACTTCAAAGGTATGACTTTAAGTCTATGACATTATTATTTATTGATTTTATTTTGTTTTATTTCTTTGATCACCAACTGCCACGACAACACACTCGTTTTTTTATGCAGTACTCCTGACGAACTTCACCCATTGCCCGCATCGTACCGGCTCTGAAGGTAGCTTGTGTTGGAGCAGCAGGACAAGCTTGCCATCCCGCCCGCTGCTTTCCTGCATTAATGCTCACCAAAACACAACGCACCCAGGGGAGAGATACCATGGTAAATAGGTAACCTATTTACCATGGTATCCCTCCCCTGTGGCGGCTGCTCTTGATCTCCGTGAACGCACGCGCTGTCTCCAAACCTTGCAGAGCAGCACATTGAAGCGCTTGAAAACACAGCACAACATTCCCTAATAACACTTGCAATGCATTATGACTTCAAAGGTATGACTTTAAGTCTATGACATTATTATTTATTGATTTTATTTTGTTTTATTTCTTTGATCACCAACTGCCACGACAACACACTCGTTTTTTTATGCAGTACTCCTGACGAACTTCACCCATTGCCCGCATCGTACCGGCTCTGAAGGTAGCTTGTGTTGGAGCAGCAGGACAAGCTCGCCATCCCGCCCGCTGCTTTCCTGCATTAATGCTCACCAAAACACAACGCACCCAGGGGAGAGATACCATGGTAAATAGGTAACCTATTTACCATGGTATCCCTCCCCTGCGGCGGCTGCTCTTGATCTCCGTGAACGCACGCGCTGTCTCCAAACCTTGCAGAGCAGCACATTGAAGCGCTTGAAAACACAGCACAACATTCCCTAATAACACTTGCAATGCATTATGACTTCAAAGGTATGACTTTAAGTCTATGACATTATTATTTATTGATTTTATTTTGTTTTATTTCTTTGATCACCAACTGCCACGACAACACACTCGTTTTTTTATGCAGTACTCCTGACGAACTTCACCCATTGCCCGCATCGTACCGGCTCTTAAGGTAGCTTGTGTTGGAGCAGCAGGACAAGCTTGCCATCCCGCCCGCTGCTTTCCTGCATTAATGCTCACCAAAACACAACGCACCCAGGGGAGAGATACCATGGTAAATAGGTAACCTATTTACCATGGTATCCCTCCCCATGCGGCGGCTGCTCTTGATCTCCGTGAACGCACGCGCTGTCTCCAAACCTTGCAGAGCAGCACATTGAAGCGCTTGAAAACACAGCACAACATTCCCTAATAACACTTGCAATGCATTATGACTTCAAAGGTATGACTTTAAGTCTATGACATTATTATTTATTGATTTTATTTTGTTTTATTTCTTTGATCACCAACTGCCACGACAACACACTCGTTTTTTTATGCAGTACTCCTGACGAACTTCACCCATTGCCCGCATCGTACCGGCTCTTAAGGTAGCTTGTGTTGGAGCAGCAGGACAAGCTCGCCATCCCGCCCGCTGCTTTCCTGCATTAATGCTCACCAAAACACAACGCACCCAGGGGAGAGATACCATGGTAAATAGGTAACCTATTTACCATGGTATCCCTCCCCTGCGGCGGCTGCTCTTGATCTCCGTGAACGCACGCGCTGTCTCCAAACCTTGCAGAGCAGCACATTGAAGCGCTTGAAAACACAGCACAACATTCCCTAATAACACTTGCAATGCATTATGACTTCAAAGGTATGACTTTAAGTCTATGACATTATTATTTATTGATTTTATTTTGTTTTATTTCTTTGATCACCAACTGCCACGACAACACACTCGTTTTTTTATGCAGTACTCCTGACGAACTTCACCCATTGCCCGCATCGTACCGGCTCTGAAGGTAGCTTGTGTTGGAGCAGCAGGACAAGCTCGCCATCCCGCCCGCTGCTTTCCTGCATTAATGCTCACCAAAACACAACGCACCCAGGGGAGAGATACCATGGTAAATAGGTAACCTATTTACCATGGTATCCCTCCCCTGCGGCGGCTGCTCTTGATCTCCGTGAACGCACGCGCTGTCTCCAAACCTTGCAGAGCAGCACATTGAAGCGCTTGAAAACACAGCACAACATTCCCTAATAACACTTGCAATGCATTATGACTTCAAAGGTATGACTTTAAGTCTATGACATTATTATTTATTGATTTTATTTTGTTTTATTTCTTTGATCACCAACTGCCACGACAACACACTCGTTTTTTTATGCAGTACTCCTGACGAACTTCACCCATTGCCCGCATCGTACCGGCTCTGAAGGTAGCTTGTGTTGGAGCAGCAGGACAAGCTCGCCATCCCGCCCGCTGCTTTCCTGCATTAATGCTCACCAAAACACAACGCACCCAGGGGAGAGATACACAACGCACCCAGGGGAGAGTATCCCTCCCCTGCGGCGGCTGCTCTTGATCTCCGTGAACGCACGCGCTGTCTCCAAACCTTGCAGAGCAGCACATTGAAGCGCTTGAAAACAAAGCACAACATTCCCTAATAACACTTGCAATGCATTATGACTTCAAAGGTATGACTTTAAGTCTATGACATTATTATTTATTGATTTTATTTTGTTTTATTTCTTTGATCACCAACTGCCACGACAACACACTCGTTTTTTTTTGCAGTACTCCTGACGAACTTCACCCATTGCCCGCATCGTACCGGCTCTGAAGGTAGCTTGTGTTGGAGCAGCAGGACAAGCTCGCCATCCCGCCCGCTGCTTTCCTGCATTAATGCTCACCAAAACACAACGCACCCAGGGGAGAGATACACAACGCACCCAGGGGAGAGTATCCCTCCCCTGCGGCGGCTGCTCTTGATCTCCGTGAACGCACGCGCTGTCTCCAAACCTTGCAGAGCAGCACATTGAAGCGCTTGAAAACACAGCACAACATTCCCTAATAACACTTGCAATGCATTATGACTTCAAAGGTATGACTTTAAGTCTATGACATTATTATTTATTGATTTTATTTTGTTTTATTTCTTTGATCACCAACTGCCACGACAACACACTCGTTTTTTTATGCAGTACTCCTGACGAACTTCACCCATTGCCCGCATCGTACCGGCTCTTAAGGTAGCTTGTGTTGGAGCAGCAGGACAAGCTCGCCATCCCGCCCGCTGCTTTCCTGCATTAATGCTCACCAAAACACAACGCACCCAGGGGAGAGATACCATGGTAAATAGGTAACCTATTTACCATGGTATCCCTCCCCTGCGGCGGCTGCTCTTGATCTCCGTGAACGCACGCGCTGTCTCCAAACCTTGCAGAGCAGCACATTGAAGCGCTTGAAAACACAGCACAACATTCCCTAATAACACTTGCAAAGCATTATGACTTCAAAGGTATGACTTTAAGTCTATGACACTATTATTTATTGATTTTATTTTGTTTTATTTCTTTGATCACCAACTGCCACGACAACACACTCATTTTTTTATGCAGTACTCCTGACGAACTTCACCCATTGCCCGCATCGTACCGGCTCTTAAGGTAGCTTGTGTTGGAGCAGCAGGACAAGCTCGCCATCCCGCCCGCTGCTTTCCTGCATTAATGCTCACCAAAACACAACGCACCCAGGGGAGAGATACCATGGTAAATAGGTAACCTATTTACCATGGTATCCCTCCCCTGCGGCGGCTGCTCTTGATCTCCGTGAACGCACGCGCTGTCTCCAAACCTTGCAGAGCAGCACATTGAAGCGCTTGAAAACACAGCACAACATTCCCTAATAACACTTGCAATGCATTATGACTTCAAAGGTATGACTTTAAGTCTATGACATTATTATTTATTGATTTTATTTTGTTTTATTTCTTTGATCACCAACTGCCACGACAACACACTCGTTTTTTTATGCAGTACTCCTGACGAACTTCACCCATTGCCCGCATCGTACCGGCTCTGAAGGTAGCTTGTGTTGGAGCAGCAGGACAAGCTCGCCATCCCGCCCGCTGCTTTCCTGCATTAATGCTCACCAAAACACAACGCACCCAGGGGAGAGATACCATGGTAAATAGGTTACCTATTTACCATGGTATCCCTCCCCTGCGGCGGCTGCTCTTGATCTCCGTGAACGCACGCGCTTCCTCCAAACCTTGCAGTGCAGCACATTGAAGCGCTTGAAAACACAGCACAACATTCCCTAATAACACTTGCAATGCATTATGACTTCAAAGGTATGACTTTAAGTCTATGACATTATTATTTATTGATTTTATTTTGTTTTATTTCTTTGATCACCAACTGCCACGACAACACACTCGTTTTTTTATGCAGTACTCCTGACGAACTTCACCCATTGCTCGCATCGTACCATCTCTTAAGGTAGCTTGTGTTGGAGCAGCAGGACAAGCTCGCCATCCCGCCCGCTGCTTTCCTGCATTAATGCTCACCAAAACACAACGCACCCAGGGGAGAGATACCATGGTAAATAGGTAACCTATTTACCATGGTATCCCTCCCCTGCGGCGGCTGCTCTTGATCTCCGTGAACGCACGCGCTGTCTCCAAACCTTGCAGAGCAGCACATTGAAGCGCTTGAAAACACAGCACAACATTCCCTAATAACACTTGCAATGCATTATGACTTCAAAGGTATGACTTTAAGTCTATGACATTATTATTTATTGATTTTATTTTGTTTTATTTCTTTGATCACCAACTGCCACGACAACACACTTGTTTTTTTATGCAGTACTCCTGACGAACTTCACCCATTGCCCGCATCGTACCGGCTCTGAAGGTAGCTTGTGTTGGAGCAGCAGGACAAGCTCGCCATCCCGCCCGCTGCTTTCCTGCATTAATGCTCACCAAAACACAACGCACCCAGGGGAGAGATACCATGGTAAATAGGTAACCTATTTACCATGGTATCCCTCCCCTGCGGCGGCTGCTCTTGATCTCCGTGAACGCACGCGCTGTCTCCAAACCTTGCAGAGCAGCACATTGAAGCGCTTGAAAACACAGCACAACATTCCCTAATAACACTTGCAATGCATTATGACTTCAAAGGTATGACTTTAAGTCTATGACATTATTATTTATTGATTTTATTTTGTTTTATTTCTTTGATCACCAACTGCCACGACAACACACTCGTTTTTTATGCAGTACTCCTGACGAACTTCACCCATTGCCCGCATCGTACCGGCTCTTAAGGTAGCTTGTGTTGGAGCAGCAGGACAAGCTCGCCATCCCGCCCGCTGCTTTCCTGCATTAATGCTCACCAAAACACAACGCACCCAGGGGAGAGATACCATGGTAAATAGGTAACCTATTTACCATGGTATCCCTCCCCTGCGGCGGCTGCTCTTGATCTCCGTGAACGCACGCGCTGTCTCCAAACCTTGCAGAGCAGCACATTGAAGCGCTTGAAAACACAGCACAACATTCCCTAATAACACTTGCAATGCATTATGACTTCAAAGGTATGACTTTAAGTCTATGACATTATTATTTATTGATTTTATTTTGTTTTATTTCTTTGATCACCAACTGCCACGACAACACACTCGTTTTTTTATGCAGTACTCCTGACGAACTTCACCCATTGCCCGCATCGTACCGGCTCTTAAGGTAGCTTGTGTTGGAGCAGCAGGACAAGCTTGCCATCCCGCCCGCTGCTTTCCTGCATTAATGCTCACCAAAACACAACGCACCCAGGGGAGAGATACCATGGTAAATAGGTAACCTATTTACCATGGTATCCCTCCCCATGCGGCGGCTGCTCTTGATCTCCGTGAACGCACGCGCTGTCTCCAAACCTTGCAGAGCAGCACATTGAAGCGCTTGAAAACACAGCACAACATTCCCTAATAACACTTGCAATGCATTATGACTTCAAAGGTATGACTTTAAGTCTATGACATTATTATTTATTGATTTTATTTTGTTTTATTTCTTTGATCACCAACTGCCACGACAACACACTCGTTTTTTTATGCAGTACTCCTGACGAACTTCACCCATTGCCCGCATCGTACCGGCTCTTAAGGTAGCTTGTGTTGGAGCAGCAGGACAAGCTCGCCATCCCGCCCGCTGCTTTCCTGCATTAATGCTCACCAAAACACAACGCACCCAGGGGAGAGATACCATGGTAAATAGGTAACCTATTTACCATGGTATCCCTCCCCTGCGGCGGCTGCTCTTGATCTCCGTGAACGCACGCGCTGTCTCCAAACCTTGCAGAGCAGCACATTGAAGCGCTTGAAAACACAGCACAACATTCCCTAATAACACTTGCAATGCATTATGACTTCAAAGGTATGACTTTAAGTCTATGACATTATTATTTATTGATTTTATTTTGTTTTATTTCTTTGATCACCAACTGCCACGACAACACACTCGTTTTTTTATGCAGTACTCCTGACGAACTTCACCCATTGCCCGCATCGTACCGGCTCTGAAGGTAGCTTGTGTTGGAGCAGCAGGACAAGCTCGCCATCCCGCCCGCTGCTTTCCTGCATTAATGCTCACCAAAACACAACGCACCCAGGGGAGAGATACCATGGTAAATAGGTAACCTATTTACCATGGTATCCCTCCCCTGCGGCGGCTGCTCTTGATCTCCGTGAACGCACGCGCTGTCTCCAAACCTTGCAGAGCAGCACATTGAAGCGCTTGAAAACACAGCACAACATTCCCTAATAACACTTGCAATGCATTATGACTTCAAAGGTATGACTTTAAGTCTATGACATTATTATTTATTGATTTTATTTTGTTTTATTTCTTTGATCACCAACTGCCACGACAACACACTCGTTTTTTTATGCAGTACTCCTGACGAACTTCACCCATTGCCCGCATCGTACCGGCTCTGAAGGTAGCTTGTGTTGGAGCAGCAGGACAAGCTCGCCATCCCGCCCGCTGCTTTCCTGCATTAATGCTCACCAAAACACAACGCACCCAGGGGAGAGATACACAACGCACCCAGGGGAGAGTATCCCTCCCCTGCGGCGGCTGCTCTTGATCTCCGTGAACGCACGCGCTGTCTCCAAACCTTGCAGAGCAGCACATTGAAGCGCTTGAAAACAAAGCACAACATTCCCTAATAACACTTGCAATGCATTATGACTTCAAAGGTATGACTTTAAGTCTATGACATTATTATTTATTGATTTTATTTTGTTTTATTTCTTTGATCACCAACTGCCACGACAACACACTCGTTTTTTTTTGCAGTACTCCTGACGAACTTCACCCATTGCCCGCATCGTACCGGCTCTGAAGGTAGCTTGTGTTGGAGCAGCAGGACAAGCTCGCCATCCCGCCCGCTGCTTTCCTGCATTAATGCTCACCAAAACACAACGCACCCAGGGGAGAGATACACAACGCACCCAGGGGAGAGTATCCCTCCCCTGCGGCGGCTGCTCTTGATCTCCGTGAACGCACGCGCTGTCTCCAAACCTTGCAGAGCAGCACATTGAAGCGCTTGAAAACACAGCACAACATTCCCTAATAACACTTGCAATGCATTATGACTTCAAAGGTATGACTTTAAGTCTATGACATTATTATTTATTGATTTTATTTTGTTTTATTTCTTTGATCACCAACTGCCACGACAACACACTCGTTTTTTTATGCAGTACTCCTGACGAACTTCACCCATTGCCCGCATCGTACCGGCTCTTAAGGTAGCTTGTGTTGGAGCAGCAGGACAAGCTCGCCATCCCGCCCGCTGCTTTCCTGCAT